>NW_007731219.1:120986-126426 GCF_000696425.1 Galeopterus variegatus
CCTCCTGCCCTGCCCTCTGCCCCTGGCCCAGTGCCCCCAGCACCACTGTACCTCATCCTTCTCCACGGTGGCATCGCTAAGCAGCCGCACATCATCATGAACGTCGAAGTTAAAGAGAGGTCCTGTGGGGCAGAAGCAGACGTCCCAGTGTCACGCTCTGCCGGTGCCTGGGGCAGGTTGGCGTGCTGGGCCGCTAGGCCAGGAGCACTCACCACTCTTCCCTCGCGCCTTGGTGACGATGAAGTCATAGAAGCTGTGATGCTAGGAGCCGATGACAGGAAAGTGACGGCTTATGGCCCATCTTGGCCTTTCCCAGCCCCTGCCCACAGGCCAGATACCCCGCAGCCACCAGCCCAGGCCAAAGAGCCCAGAGCTGAGTGGGGTCGCTCCTGTTGAAGCCTGGGATGAGGCACCCACTGCACAACCCACGGCTGAAGGGACTCACATGTGGGATGATCAAGTCCTCCTTGATGTACATGAGCTGCTCCACGCCTGCTGACCTGAAGGACAGAGGCAGGAAGGGATGGAAAGACAGACGGCATCCTCTGCCCAGGGAAGGGGGCAGCAGCCCACTAAGGACAGCCAGCGCTGGGGGCAGGGGGTGGCAGCCTGAACGCTTTCAGGGGAGCTCCGTGGTTCGGTGAGCCTGGGACTGGTGCCCCACTGTCCTCCACCCTTGGGCTAAGGAACCAGGCGGGGCGCTCCCACCTAAGCTCTGTGCGGGGAGGGAAGGAAAAAGGAGCCCGACACTCCTCTGCTGGGAGCACAGCGGCCACTGTGCCGGGCAGCACACAGCCACACGGCCCTCACCTGAGCTCGCTGAAGTCCTTACGCAGGATCTCAAGCGCCTTCTGCAGGAACTGCTGCATCGTGTTGCCCTTTTTCATCTGCGCGAGCGGCCCGAGAGCCGGCATCAGGAAGCCAAGGAGTGAGGAAGGGAAGATACAAGCCTGCAGAAGGGCTCTCAAGAAGGCCCCTGCCGGGACCTGCAGCACCTCCGGACAGCCTGCGCCCCACTCCCCCCACCCTGCACAGGGCCAGGCCCTCTTCCCGTTATCCTTAGGGTCCCCGGGGTCTCCTGAAGTCAGGATTGTCAGTTCCTTCCCACCGGACCCAAGGGAGGCTGGGCGCACGGGGAGCAGCCCCACGCTGCCTACCTTGACTGTCCGCCGGTGCCCAGAGCCATCCCAGTAACTGAAGGTGATTTCAATCTCCTCGCCTAGAAAGCAGAGTTGCCTCTTGGTCTCCAGACCCGAGTGTCCCCAAGCCCGCTGCCCAGGGCCCTGTTGGCATATCACACCCACACTGAGAGCACTCACTCTTGATCTTCTCCTGCTTGGCTTCCCACTCCTGCCGCAGCTCTTCCCGGAGCCGATTTTCCTCCTCCTGGGAGAAGAAATGGGCAAGGGAGTGAGGCCCAAGGCTGCTCGGGGTGCACGTAGGGTCCTGCTCCCCGAGTGAGCACCTCCTCCAGGGCTGGGGTCAGGGTCACGGTTAAGGTCAATGTCACAGTCTGGGTCAGAGCCAGAGCCAGGCTCTTTACCTCCCGGTCTCGGTCAGGCAAGAAGCTAGTGTCCACGTCTGGATTCTTCCCCAATTTCCTCTTCTTTGTGGTGATCTCTGGAGCAAAAGGAGACAAAGAACATCTTAGCATGATTACAAAAACGGTTTTGATCTCACAGACCCCTGTAAGGGTCTCTCAGACCCCCAGAGGTCCCTGGAGCACGCTTTGAGAATCACAGACCTAGAAATCAAGCCTATGTTCTTTAGCTGGACACTCTAGGGCAGAGGCTCTAGAGCCTGACTGCACATTAGAATCACAGGGAGGGCTTTAAAAAAACAGATGCCAGGATCCCATTGGGCCCCCAAAGCGAAACCTCTGGAGGGAGGGAAGAGCCCACCAAGCAGTTTTCTAAAGGCTGGTTAGCTCAGGTGGTTAGAGTGTGGTGCTGACAACACCAAGGCCCAGGTTTTGACCCCCTTATTGGCCAGCCACCAAAAACCAAAAACCAAAAACCACAATAAAAGCCTCAATGACACATAGCAAGGTTGACAACCTTCCCCCCAGGCCTGTGCTGTCCAAAACAGTAGCTCCTGCCACACGTAGTAGCGCCAAGCACCAGACACATAGCTAGTGCGAGCTACTGCGGATGCCCAGGCTCGGGTACAATGCAGCCTAAAGTTCCATCTGTTTCTTTTTGTGTCTTCCGCTGCGGTTCCTGGAACAGGCAAAACCAAAATCGCAGGTGGCTGGCAGCTTCTTCCTCTTGACAGCCCAGCCACTCCCCTCAAAGCCATTGCACCAGCCCATTGCCACAGCCACGCCACGCCACCCCCTGCCTCGGTTCCCTCCCACTGCCGTTCCCTGAGCATCGCAATTTCTAAAACAGCTCAGGCCTGCTTCGGTGCCCTCCCCGGAGGCCTGGCACCCTTGCTCCCAGTCCTCAAATGTACCCACTCATTCATTACTGCCCTGTTTCATGCCCGGTGTATCTTCTGCCCATATACTCTGCCCACCCCTTCCATATCTCTGGCTAAGGAAATCCCCTCCTCCTTAAGGCCCAACTCAACCGTGCCCCAGAGGACACCTTCTCTGAGCCCTGGGCTAGCCTTTCTGGGCCCTGGCCACAGCGGCAATCTGGACAGCCCTGAGTGCTTCTGCTAGGAGAGGGACGCTGCTCCATGTGCCCTCAGCCAGGCACACAGAAGGTGTGCGGTACTCAGGGGTGCCAGGCTGCCTTTGGCCTCACTCCCCAGCCTCCCCAAGTCGTCCCTGATGGCCCCTCATTGTCACAGTTGAGATCTGCAGTGTCCAACTAGTAGCCACTGAATTTCTGTGGCCATGCAAATTGATATTGCAACACACCAAACTGAATTAGTAATTCAGTGCTCCAGTCACACGAACCACATGGCAGGTGCTCAGCGGCCACCCGTGGCAAGTGGCTGCCATACTGGGCAGCCCAGACATGAACATCCCTGTCATCGCAGGAAGTTCAGCGGCCAGCCTGGTCTAGGCCATCTCCCCGCCTCGGACTATCCGACTGGGACCCCGTGAAAGGCAGCTTCTGGAGCCTTCTTGACCAGGCACCAGCTTGCTCTACAGCCTCTTGCACGGCGTCCCCTGCCCAGGGCCCGCAGGCCGGGCTGTGACTGAGCCCCTCGCTGAGTGCTGAGCGGGAGGCGCGGGACATGAGCACGGTGGGCGCCGAGGCCGGCGGTGGGTCCTGCCCTCACCTTCCCTGTCCAGCTCCTCCTCGTACACGGCCACCTCCTCCTCCGCCTCGCCGCCGTCCTCCTCTTCCTCCAGGGTGAAGGACAGGCTAGAGATCTTCCGCTTGGCCTCTTTCTTCCGCTCCTTCTCTCGCAGCTTCTCCAGCTTCCTGCCAAGGCGCAGGTGGCCATCACGCAGCACGTCCCCACCGGGCAGCCCCTTCCCTGGCCCGGAGCCACCCGCGTGCTCAGCGGGGGGCCCACACGGCACGGGCTGGCCCTCCCCAGCACCCCAGGGGGATTTCACTGTCCTGGGTCACTCCAAGCTCATGCGCAAGGCTCTGACTACAACACAGTGGCCACTGAGGGACACGGGTCATGGGACAGAGAGGAACGGGAAGCATGCAGGCCGTCCAGGCACCCGGTGAAAGGAAAGGGCCCAGAGAGGACAAACCACTGACGTTAAAAGACTTTAGCATGGGCCCAAAAAGGGAGAAGAGAGAAACACAAATCCCAAACTAGATGCTACACCTGTTCCCCGAGCAGGACCCAGGGTCCCACCCGGGGCACGAACAGCCCAGCCTGCGCCCAGGAGACCCCACGCCCTGGCTACATCCTGAGGGGACGCTGCCCCCGGGAGGAGGGGACCCACAGCTGCAGCTCCTTCGACTGCTCCTTCTTGGCCAGCTGTTTCTCCCGCTCCTTCACCAGCGCCTCCTGCTTGGCCTTCATGTCATTCAGGGTAACGAGACCTGGCAGGCAAGGAAACACGGCGGGACGGGCCCATCACCCGGGCCCAGCGCGGGAGCGACCCCAGGGCCCGGGAGAGGGCGGCACGTGGGCCCTGCTCACCCACGGTGCTGGACTTGAGCTCCGCCTCCACGGCATCGTAGTGCGCAGAGAACTTCTTGTCGATGTTGGATTTCATTATGTTCTCCTGCCGGGGAAGGACAGCGGCATGGAGGGCCACCCACCCCCGCGACCCCCGTGGAAATGGCAGGCTAGCTGTTGGGGACCTGGGTTGTAGTCCCAGATCTGCCCCTGGACTCACTACGATGTGACCCTGGAAAAGACACGTCCCCTTTTCTTGGTAGACGGAAGGTTCCATGGGGCCGAGAGTGGCTCTTCCAGTACTAACAGAGCCAAATGGGGTCGTTTCCCTTCGATCCCCGAACTGCTCTGGCCCCTTGAGTTCTCCTGCTGGAGACCAGAGCCCCGTCAGCGGCCCGGAGCCACAGGCCCTACTCACCTTTGACCTTTTCCATACCCAGCCTTTAAGCTGAAGCTCCTGAGACCCAAGCCAAGGGATGGCAGGAGAGGTGAAAAAAGAAAAGACTGGCTGAGGGGCCTGTCCCCTCTCTGAGTGATCTTCCTTCCTCCTGAGCCCAGATGTTGCCAACGGCTTCCCGGCCCCAGCCCACTTGGTACCACGTAGATCCTTCTCTGACCGGTGGCCTCTAAAGGAGGTGGCCAGCAGAGAAATGCACCTTCAGCTGGCCATAGAGTCCCCACTGAGACAGGGGGGCCAGAGCACGAGGACTTCGTGCCGACACAGTAAGAGGGAACTGGGCATGCGCGCGGAGGCGGGCTCCGGCCTGCCCCTTACCTAGGGTAGGAGTTTGCTCCCGCCCGTGCCCCAAGTCCCCGTGCTGCTGCTCAGTGTCCCCCAAAGGTCAAGCTGAGAGCTCGTCCATCCTCCATCCCTGGCGCCCAGCATCACGGGCCACTCACTGACGCGCTGGGGGACGCGTTACCACCCCCGAGGCTCATGTGTGACTTTGTCGCGGGTGCAAAGGGTTCTGGAGTGAGCCTCAGCGGCCTGTCCCTACGCCTCGCCAGGAAGGGACGACCTGCCCTTCCCGGTATCCCCCGGGCCGGGGCACGGGCCACCCAGCCCCAGGACCACCAAGAAAAACATTGACTGTGACTCTCTCCTGCTGGAGGCTTGTCACGAGCCAGCTGTGCCAGCTTCTGAAGGGGCCCGATTCTGGGCCTATTTTCCAGAGGAAGGTACTGCCGCCAGCCCGCGTCTGTCCCCTGCTGGAGGTCAGCGAGCCAGGGTCCCGCCCCGGAGAGCGGCCCGAGCTCGAGCCCGCCGCCCGGGTCTCCCAGCGCCGGGGAGGTGCGCGGGCCGCCCGGGGTCCCGGTGGCGCGCATGCCCCGAGGCGCCCGGCCCGGCGCACCTCTGCGATCCGCTGCTTCATCTGCTCCATCTGCTCGCGCTGCTTCA
>NW_007731219.1:127063-134151 GCF_000696425.1 Galeopterus variegatus
CCCGCGGCCCGCCCCGCCCCGCCGGCGGCCAGGGGCTGGACTCTGGTGACTTCGGTCCCGGCCCCCTCTGCCGCCTCCTAGTTACCCTGGAGATTGGATCCCCCGGACCCCTGCGTTCCCTCGACATTAACCCCAACCTTACACCCCTCTACGTCCTCCCGTTCATCCCAAAGCTGGGCTCCCGTCCCCTCCACTTCTTTGATGTTGACACCAGCCTGTCACCCTTTCTCTCAGCCTGAGGCCAGGCCCCGGTTCCCCCAATCCCCACCGCATTGACCCGGAGAATGGTAACCCTGATCCCCTGCTTCGACTTTGACTCCCAACCAAGGCTGGCCCCTGGCCCCTCTACCTCCTCCTTTCTGACCCAGAGGCTAGGACCCCCTCTGCTTCCTCGAGGTTGACCCCCACCCAAAGCTGGACTCCCATCCCTCCACTTCCTCTGCATTAACCCCTGACGGTTGCAGTACTGGTGCCAGCACTAACTCACTGCTTGGCCTTGGGCAGGTCAATTTGACCTCAGCTTCCTCTGTAATTCTCTGATGAAGAATGTGTCACTTTTTACAGCCAGGAGTAAAGCTAAGCCAGAGCCTCAACCCAGGGAACCAAAACCCTGTCAAATACCCATTTTAGGGAAATAAATCTAAAGACCCAGGTTCTGATTTCAACACGGTTTTTATTGGGAGGTTTCATTTTTGTTTTCTGTGAAATACACTAGAGGTTAGGGAAGGGGACACATTCACTTTGCAAGATAAGGGTTTCCCACCACTAAAGGAAAGGCATGGGGCGGGGCACACTGGGGTTTGGATCCATTTTCCCACCTCCTTCTGCTTGGTTCACATTTCTTTTCTCTCTCAGAAAGTACCAGAGAACACAAACACAAAGACAAAAAACAAAAACAGCAAGATCAACCTCCTCCAACAGGGCCACACCCAAGCCTTCTCCCCATCCCCAGGCTGTGCCTGGACTGAGAGGGGCCAGGGCAGCTCACTCTAACGGCCCCCAGGCCACACCACAAGGCTGCCGCTCAGAAGGCTCAGACTCAGACAGGAGTGGGCTGAAGTTAATAAATTAGAATAAATTATGGGGGGGGGGGATGCAACTTGTGCTGGGAGGGCCCCTTCTCTCCAACAGGCAAGAGAGTTGGTGGGGGGAGGCAGGGGGCATCTCCAAAGGCCACTACAGTGGGAGTAAGAGCGGTGGGGGCAGAAGTCAGCTTTTCCTCGACATTCTTCTCAAACGGAGCAGAAGAATTAGGGGCGGGGGGAAGAGACACACAAGGAGAGGAACCCTCTTTTCCTAGGATAAGGAAAGGCCAAAGAAAGAGGATGCTATCCAACCCCCCATCTCCCAAACCATCACTAAGGTTAAGGATTTGGTCAGTAAATCAATGAGGTGGGTGATGGGAATATGGTGGGGGAAGCAGAGGACACTGGACCAGGGGTGCCCAGCCATACTGTCTCCCCAGCCCTTGGGGAGAATAGACACGGGGGTAGAGCAGGAGCTGGGGGGAGGGGTCAGTAATCACTGGTCAGCTTCTCCAAAGACATCATTTTGTTTGCGCTTCATGTTCTCAAAGTCAAAGGCCGAGCCAGCCATGCGTTTGTAGATGTCTTTGATGTCATTGCAAGTTGTCTCAAAGTGTGTGGTGGCATCATAGGAGCAGGAACAGAACACCTGGAAACAGCCAGAGCCCGGGGCCGGGATGAGTTGGGCAGGACCCTGGGTGGGCAGCCAGGAGCTGGGGCTGGGACACGCTTCTTACCTGGCTCTCAGAACCATCATCAATGGGCTCATACAAATCACTGATAGCCACAAACCTACAGGGCAGACGGAGAGGAGGGGACAGGCTTCACAACAGGCCTTGCCCTTCCTGATCCCCAACTCCAAGACTCCCTCATTCCTTCCCCCTAAGGCTCAGCCCTGCCCCTCACTTCTGGTCAATGGGCTCCAGCAGCTCCAGCGCCGGCTCCACTTCCTTTTCGGGCTCCGTGGTCTCCACTGTGGTGCTGGCAATGGCAATGTACTTGCCCTGCGCCGCCACGTTGTGTGCGTAGGAGATCATGCACACGTAGATGTCTGGCCATAGGAAGCACCCCATTAATGCGGGCCACACATGGAGAGGGCTCTTGGGGGCTAGGCACAATTCTGGCCTGTCTGCCCCTCCCCAGCCCCACCCCACAACAGGCAGCACCCAAGCTGTCACCCTCAAGGAGGGGAAAAGTCCAAACCACTCAATCCCTAGGGCCCCAAGTCACGGGGACTGCAATGCAGGTCCCATTTCTTCTGTGATAGGGAGAGACAGAGCAACCCCAAAGACAATGCACTAGAGTAAGTCAGAGGGCTAGCTGGTTGGCTCTGTAAGTGAGGTAGGGTGGCACTGATAACACCAAGGTCCAGGGTTGATCCCTGTACCAGCCAGCCACCAAAGAAAAAAAAAAAATTGGTGAAATAAGTCACACCACGGCCTGGCCTACCTGACTTCCTGTTGACCTGGTTCTGGGGGATGATGATTTGGCAGGAGTTGGCATCGTTGGTGTTCTTGATGGGGTGGCTGAGGATGCAGATGATACGGATAACCTGGCCGGCCTTCCGCACACGGTCAGGAATGTAGCTGGGGTCACAGATCAGCTGCTTGCAGCGTGCCACCTGTGAAGGCACCAGAAGGCCTTGCCCTGTCAAATTATCTCTCCCCTAGGTGGTCGTGCATCTGGGCCCACAGCGAGGGCAGGCAGGTCCAGCAGGCAAGCACTCCTCTTAGCTGTCACTACTGCCCTCTTGTAGCGCATGGCCCCACCCTACAGCTCAGGGAAGCAGCAGCCCATCTGCTGAGATCCTGATCAGGAACACTTTCTGGACTATAGACATAGCACATGGCTTCTGAGAGGTACGTCTTGCCAACAGTAATGGCTATGGAGATTTCTTTTGGACCCCCAGTTCCCAGCTCTGAGACCCTTGGGGGTGAGGAGCAACAGAGTTGGGTTCACTTGGAACAGAGCCCCTAAGTTGGCCAGGTCCTGCCCCAACCACAGTGACTGCACTGCAGGGAAGGCTTACCTCTCCCTCAGACTTCACACCCACCACCTTGCCATTCTCCATGATGATGTCATCCACGGGTTTGTTCAGCATATACGTCCCCCCATAGATGGCACTCAACCTGTGGTGAGGAGAGAGATGAAGTTCACCTCCTAGGAGAGATGGGGACCAATTCCACCGCACCCTCCCTCCCTCCACCACCGAGGTGCAGAAAAGGCTGCCCGAGGCAGGTAGAAGTCAGGAGACCCAGTGATTCATGTCAGCTCTGTCACTGCCACAACTCAGGACACATCTCAGAATGCTCCTTCAATATTCTGCAAAGGGCTAGCGTGCGGGTGACATGAGGGAGCACCTCCACACAGAAACAGCCTGAGTGACCAGAATGAAGGACTCTCTAGAGAAGGGCCAGCTCCCAGCTAAGACCTGACCCAAAGTTCTAGGGCCCTGGGCCCAGTCCTGGTGCTGCCAGAAGTTGAGCACGCCACCTTTATGGAGACCTGGTTCTTCAACTTTGCACTTCAACGCATCAGGGTTGTGCCCTGTCACCCAAGGATGGAAGGAACTAAATGAAGATCACAGATGGGGCCGGCCCAGTGGCGCACTCGGTAGAGTGCGGCGCTTGGGAGCGCAGCGGCGCTCCCGCCGAGGGTTTGGATCCCATATAGAGACCGGTCTGCTCACTGGTTGAGCGCGGTGCGGGCGCAACACCGAGGGTTGCGATCCCGTTACCGGTCACGAAAAAAGACAAAAAAGGAAAAAAAAAAAAAGATCACAGATGGAAAAGTATAAAATGCTGCAGAATGCTTGAGGGGGTCATTCCATTCTTGGCCTATTAGTTCTACTGAGTAACGCCAACTGAAAACCACGTCCTCACCTTGCGAAGCCCTGGGGCAGCTCACCCAGGCCGTAAAGCGGGTATAAATATGGGCTCTTGCCATACCGGGCCAGGGACTCGCTGTACAACTTGATGCGGTTGATGGTCTCGAGACAGGGTTGGTCCAGATAGCTGGGGGTACAGGGGTCAGAAAAGATGCTCCAACAGCAGCGACCATGGTTCACCCTCACCCAGGCACCAGGCCAGCCTTCCCACCACCCTGAATGGCCTGGGGAAGACATGGGTCAAACGCAGAGGGATGGAAAAAGCTACAGGTGAGCCCACAGCTGAGCATGAGGGACGCGTGGGGTGGGCGGAGGGAGCAGCAGGCAGGCATGGGGAGGGCAGGGTGCGACTGGGCAAGGGGGCTGCCACCGCTCCAGCTTCCCCTCACTCATCAGTGCGATAGAGCGCCAGGGCGTGGCCAGTGAAATCGATGACATCCTGGCCCAGGTCAAACTTCCGGTAGACATCACGCATGCTGGTACTCTGTGGGTCGACACCCTCGAAGGTCTTGGGGTCATTCTCATCGAAGTTTGCCACAAACACCAGGAACTTGCGGAAACGCCGTTTCTCAAACATGCCCATCAGATCTGAGGAAAGTGGCATAAGAAGACCCTTCACACCGCTGGAACACAAAACTCTCCTTCCCACCAGGGCAGGCTAAGAAAGCAGGAGCCCTAGCTCCCAGCTTAGCTCCGTCATGCGACCTTAGGTTAAACCCATACCCTTCTCAGCCTTGGTTTCCCCACCTGTACCAAAAGGGGATTGGGCTGGACAGGCTCTGGGGGCCTTCTCAGCTCCAACACTTGAGGATGTCTTGGGAGTTCAGTGGAACCCCTGCCAAAGGCTGAAGTCTCTCAAAAAGGAGTCTGCTTCCACATACCCTCTGCATGTGGACTTCCCTCCTGGCAACCAGCCATGAGGAATGGCAAAGGGCAGAAATGGAAATACAGATCAAGGGGCCTCTGGTACTGCACAGGGAACGTGACCTTGGGCAAGGGGGTGTCCTGCTCTGAATGGCTACCTTGCCACCATTCTGAGGACAGTCTGCCTCCCCCTCCGTCCCATTATTCTCTAGCTCATGGGACCCACACTCACTGGAAGCCAAGGCCTCGGTCTCAGTAGACGGCACTTTGTAGATCTTGCCCCCCTTGTAGACAAAGCTGCCCTCCACCACCTTGAAGTCCAGGTAGCGAGTCACCTCTGTATACAGTAGCATCTTTACCAGCTGCCCTGTGGGGGTGGGGAGCAACGTCAGCACGGCTCCCTCCAGAACCTCTAGCTGGTCTGGCTGCCCCTTCTCTGGAGCCTGACCATCCCCTGGTCTTCCCAATCCAATCCCCAACTCCCCTCAAGAGCTCCTTTGTCTCCCTCACCATTGGCCATGAGGAATTTGGGGATCAGGTCAACATTCCAGTCTCGGCCCCGGCCCATCGACTCAGGGGGCCCCTCCAGCAACTGAAAACGCTTATATAGCTGTGGGCAGGAGAAAGAGAGAGAGACCTCGAAGACTCCTCCTCCCTCCCCCACCCTCCTGCCCCGAGAACCTGGGAGCTGCGTCAACCCTATGAGGGACAGGCCTGGGCCTGGGCGGCCTCACCTCCTCCAGGGGTGTGATGGAGGAGCTCTCGCCCCCATAGTAGGGGTTCCGGTCCATGTGCAGCACCTTCTTCCCATTCACAGACATGATGCCGGACAGGATGCATTCCTTGGAGAGGGGAACATTTGCTGCACTCCCACCTGCCTACGTTCATTCCAGCAGCCTGAATTTGTTGCCCACCATAAACCTGCCTCAATGGACTGCTTCCTGCACCCCTGCGGGATGCCTCATCTAAAACTGGGGGCAATGGCTTCATCTAACCAGTCTCCTTTATAACCGTGCTGGGCAAAGAAGTGAACAAGGAAGACAGAAATAACGGAGGCTTTGAGGGAGACAGAGCATCCAGCAGACATAAGTACTGTCTTCTAGCTCCACTATGCCAAGAAAGTCATCTATCTCCGTAGAGCTGCGCAAGAAGGCAGATAAGACACAATGAGCCATGGAGGAGACCCAGCCAGACTGCGAAGGGCACCCACAAGGGAAGCAAAAGGCTTATTAGCAGTCCTTGAAATCGCAGGCCCCACCCTGGGCTGCTCTTTTTTTAAAGGGGAGAAACAAACCCCTGACCCTGAGCCTTCTCGGCCATGTCCACAGAAGGGGCATCTCGGCCCACACAGAGAGGCGAGTCTCTCAGGGGAGCAGGCCAACGGGTTTGGAGGAAGATAAACACCCTCACCAGTCACTGTCACTAGCCCAAGGACAAAGGCTACAGATACTACTGAGCCTAAGATCTCCAAGGGAAACCGGGGTGGGGTAGCAGGAATGTGGTCACTGCTGCTCCTTCTGGAACATTCCCTGGGTCCCCTGGCCCCAAAAGAAGCCCGGGAGGCAGGATGAGGGCCCACCCTGGTGAAGCCCCCCTCCCCCCGACCCCATGTCTCTGTACTTCATCCCCATCGGGATTAGCTCAAGATGGGAGGGGAAGCTGGGAAGGGGATGCTGGGCGGGCGATGGGTGGAGGCCAGGTGGGCGGGGTCGGGGGGCATCGAGCCGAGCGGGGGTGCGTTGTCAGGACCAGGCTGGGGTAGAGAGGACCGGAGGGGACCGGGGGTCGGGATCTGGGGAGTCTAGGAGGTGGACAGGAGGGTGCCCCTTGGGGAGAGGGGAACCATGGCAGCGAGGAGAGGCGATGTCGTGGCGGTGGGCGCGGGGCTGGCTTTTCCGGGACCCGAGCGCAGAGGATGGCAGTGACGGGAGGATGGGGCTGGCAGCCAATGGCTGCATCACCGCGGGGGCTGGACAGGGCACGATGCGGGGGTTAGGGAGCCCGAGGCCGCACTTACGGTAAGGCCGGTCCCCAGCACTATCACATCGTATTCCTCGTCCATGGTCAGGCCTCGGTGCCAGCGCCCGCTCGGCTCCTCCTCCTGCTTCACCACAGCAGTCGTCGCCGCCGCCGCTGCCGCCGCCGCACTGGACCAAAGATGGCGGCGCTGCGTCCGCCACCCGACCCCTCCGCCGCGTCAAAGAGTCCCTTCCCCTTCCTGCGTCCCGCCGCGCCCAGCCAGGGCCACCGCCTGCCTGGCTCGCCTCCCAGGAGGGCTTCCGGGGCCCGGGGCCCAGCACCAGCGCGGCTCC
>NW_007731219.1:134633-145917 GCF_000696425.1 Galeopterus variegatus
CCGCCTCGTGATGCGAGGGCTGCCATTGTCACGGCGCCCCCCGCCCCCGGGCAAACTGGGACTCTGCCCCGACCGCCTCCTCCTGCCCTAACCGGCAGCTTGCTAAAGACTCTCCCGGGCTCCCAGGGACACCTTCCCGACTCTTCTCGGCCTAGCTGGGCTACATCCGGGCTCCTCCTCACGCATCCCTCAACCAAGCGCATTACGAAGGCCCAGTGCAGAAATGAGTGACAAGAGACCCAACGCACGGCCACCCGTCTTTATTATATTCGGAAGGAAACAACCGAGCACCCCAAGGCTCCTGCCAGGCACTCCTGGTGGGAACATGTCAAAAACCCAGTGATCACACCCAGCCCACCTGTCGAGGAGGTCCCTTCCTTCTCAGGGCACAGAAATAAATCCCAGTGTACTGCTTATTGTTAGCACAACATCCTCCAAAAATAATAAGGATAGCCAAGCAGAACAGACAGTTAAGTACTACTTCCACAGCCCCCCTCAAACTCAGGGAACCTCAAGCTCATAGCTGCTGCAGGGAGCTCCATAAAGCTTGGGGAGGGAGCATTTGCTACACAAAAGCACTATAAATAGCAAGGGGTAATGGTGGAGAGACGAGAATAAATAAGGAGAAAAGGGACCCTAGAATGCCTGTCCCCTACCCCTCACAATGGGATCTAATATCTAGTCAGAATATGTACAACTTGTTGGTAGAGATGGGGGCAGCTTCAGGGAAGCCCATCAGCGGGTTGAAGAGGCGTCAAGACAGGTTGACGGGAGCTTGGGGTTCATGCTATGGTAGGAGGAGGGGAAACTCTTCAGTCCGGTGTGCCGCAAGGTGGGAAAGTGACAACCTGGACACCAACCTGCCCTCAACCCCCCACCGACACAGGATCACACGATCTGGGTCAAAGAGATGGTGGGGCCCTTGTGGTCATCAAAGCGATCCATGGTCTTGAGGCTGAGGATCATGTGCAGGCCGTAGGTGAAGATGAAGAGCATGAACAGGGAGGTGAGCAGCCCCATCCAGATGCCCGGGGAGAAGAAGCCAGCACAGTCACTGGCATAGGAGAACTGCTCGCCCATCACGTTGAAAGCCTGGATCTGGGGGACATGTGGACGCGTGTCAGAAAGGACCATGTGGCCACGCAGGCAGGAGGCCCAGCAAGGGCTAGGACACCTGAGTTAGTGGAGAGTCCAAATCTCCCAGGGATGGGGCAGCACAGGGACAGGACTCTCAACTACATGCCTATGCCCAAACCCAAACAGTGCTGAGACTCCTCAGGCCTCTCCTCCCCTCTCATAAGTACTCTGCTACCACCAGCCTGGGCTCCCCCACCCGAAGCTCAGCCTCCCTCTGCTCCATACCTGGAAGTCCTGAAGAGTCAACTGCCAGGATGAGGGCTGCACGTGGGGCACTAGGAGATTGCCATTCTGGCTAAGACTGCTGACATATTCGCAGTGGAAGGAGTAGATGCTGGGCCCCGTGACCTGGGAAGCATTGAAGTAGGCCACGGAGCCGTTGCTGTGGATTTCGAGGTGCTCCATGGTAAACCAGTACCGGGCAGACACTGGGTATGAGCGATTAGCCAGAATGAACCTGGGGGAGGCGACAGGGGCGTCAGGCGAGCTGGGGAGACTGGAGCCACACCAGTCCACCCACACCTCAACAGCCCCCTGGACTCACTTGAATGTCACCGTGGTACCAAAAAGCCGTTCATAGGTCAGCGAGAGCCTGCAGGGCAGAGGAAGAGGCACGCTGTCAATCTCCGCGGGGGCCTTGAGCATCTCAGAGGAACAATTCCTCAGGTTTACCCCGCCTAAGCTGCTCCAGGCCCTCACAGCCCCTTAAGAGGCAGTGTCCCCACTTGACAGATGGAAAAACTGAGACTCCAGTCACATTCCAAGTCAGGAACAGAAGTGGAAGCCAGCACCAAGGTCCCCACCTCCAGGTTAGGGCTCCTTCCTTTGGTTCCCCTGAGCCCACTGGCATTCCTTTCAGCTCCCTCTTGGGGTCACTGAGGTGCCTAGGTTGGGCTTTGGGGTAAGAGCAAACAGGAGGGCAGGGGAGCCCCAGAACTGGCTCAGGTAGCTGGCCTGTTATTTGCCCACATGCAGTCCCAGAGGTTTTGCTCAAGGGGGAGGGGCCAGGTTCTCAGGTGACATTGAGGTATTAACAACCAAGGTCCCAGCCAAAGACTAGCAAGCATGGGGAGTCAGAACTCTGAGCAACTCCCCCTTTGACAGTCCCCCAGCAGCCCCATCCCATGATACCGTTATCATAGGGTGGGGCTGCTCTATGGTGGCCACACCCCACCAAGACCACAGCCATCCCCTCCCAGCCCCTAACACACATACCGGACCAAGCTCCCTGTCCCACCCCAACCCAGAGTGGCAGAAAGGTCACCTACGGTGGCATAGTCCTCCCCAGCCTAGTGCCCTTACCTGGCAAAGGAATAATTCCAGAAAGAGCCAGTCAGGTTGAGATCATGCACCCCAAAAGTGAGGGAGGTCAGGTCCTCCCACTGCTCCTTGTATGCCACAGAAAAGTTTTGGGCCCAGAACAGAATCCGGGGGGCAGTGTCATTGTAACTCACAGGGGGATGGATCACAGCTGACGCCGGCTGTTTTTGTAGCAGCTGGCGACCTAGCCCTCCAGCCACCGTGGCTACATCACGGGCCACCTGCAGAAATATCCGACAAACCTTCTCTCAACAGCCTTAAGAGCAAGCCCAGACCCAACTGTGGTGCCCTTCCTCCTCTCCCCACCAGGCACCCTGTCCACCATCTAAAAGTCCCAGTGGTCGGAGGCCTTTCACAAAGCTTTCCCCACTGGCCCCTAAGCCCTGATGATATTCCTAGTCCCTCAAACTCAGACTCACTTGGACTTAGTGTCCAGGCAGGCTGCCCATAAGGCTCACAGGGCAAGATGGAAAGCTGCCCCTGGAGGGAGGAAGCAGGGCTTGACTGCTCATCCTGGCCCTCCCCAGAATTGGCCCAGGGACAAGCTGGCCCCAGCGAGTGGCTCTAGCAGGTCCTCTGCCTGCTACTTCCCTGGCCTTGGGACTCCCAGGGGCCCTGCTTGGGGCACGCATTCTCACCTCCAGTCACACTCGCCACACTGCCTCTGCCCACACGCCCCAGAGCCCCTGCCGGAAGGGTACGTACCCTGGAAGGGCGGACCGCCGTAAGGACCGCTGTGTAGGGGACATCTTCAGACTTAAGTGTGCTGAGCACCTGCCCAATGACCTCATCTGAGGGGCAATGGGGAGAACAGAGACCCGGGTCACTAGGCAGCATGCTTAAAGAAACGCTCCCCATCGTCTGCTTTAGAAACCTTCTAGACCATCTGAAAGCAGCGTTTCTAGTTTTCACTGAGGATGTCTAACGGCAGCTGTTTCTCATCTCATCCCCCTCCCCCCCTCCAGTCTCCCCACCGAGACAACTGTGGCCTCAGCCATCAACTCCCTAATGCCAAGCCCTACCTAAGTGAAACGAGAAAATATCCAGCCACAGAAAATTTCTGGCTACCTTTCCATGGGGAATGACTGTCTTTTATAGCAAAAAGACAAGTCCTCAGAAATTTTTTCAAAATGTTGCTGGCCTATTAAATTCAAAACCCTAGGATTCACACTGTCTGAGCAGAAAACGGCCCCACAGACTCCCACACAGGCCAGGTGGAAGGGTGAGGCCTGGGATCCAGCATATTCCTGCTCAGCTGCCTGCTGCTCTGAGAAGCTGGCAGGCTGGGCTGCCTTGGGAGTGAGGGGCTGAGAAGCCATGGGCTACTCTCTGCAGTCCTGGCTCAAGGGCTGGATGAGGATGCACGTCCTCCCTGACCCCACTCACCGTTGCCGGTGAGGACTTCCCTGGGCGCCATCAGACCGGAGCTATGGAAGAAACAGAGCATCAGAGCCCAGCAAGCCCAAACAGCTGGCCTGGACCAGCTCTCTGCCGCCCTGCCCTCACCATGCCCTCCAGCCCCTCCGGCCTCCCCAGCCCCCAGCCTCTCCTCTCCACTAGCACCACTCTCCGAGACTGCATGCTCCACGCTAGGCCTCCCTCTGCACCTTTGCTGACTTCAGCACCCCTGCCTGGAAGCCTGTTCCCCTTCTCTCCTGGCTAGGTGAGGAGGCTCCCCACAAGTAGGGCCCACGTCTGCCTCATTTCTGGAGGCCCAACAGGCCTAGCTCAGTGCTGGGCACAGATTCGAGTCACAGCCTGGCAGGAGGCCCTTCCCACCTCTTCTGGGTATATAGGGTCCTTCTGGAAGGGCTTCAAGGTGGCGAACGGGGGAGTACTGTCATCTTTGGCTGTACTGTACCACCAGAGCCCAGGGCCTCAGTGCTCTCTGGGCCCCAAGGCTGGAGGCTGGGCCATACGGGCCGTACCTGGCCGTATAGGGCAGGCGGATGAGCAGCAGGGCGGGGAGGCTGGCATTGAGCTTCAGCTCCCGCAGGGTGGCCAAATCCACGTGCAGGGGGCTGGCCCCGAGCTTCTCCTGCAGGTAAGTGGTCAGAGTGCTGACTGCATACCAGTCGACGGCAGGAAGCACCAGCGAGGAAGGGGCCAGGTCCAGGGCATTCTGGGAGCAGGGGAGAGGTGGAAGGCTGAGTTATCCAGGGACCAGTGGATCTAGGCTAGCCCCCCAAACCTCACTGGCAGCTCTCCTCTGGCCAGCCACACCCACACAGGGATTTCTTTCCGCATCAGAAAGAAAATGCCCTACATCCTCAGCCCCTGACACTCAGGCCCCAGGCCTTTCTACCCCCAAAGCCAGCATCTCTGGTTCCTAAAGGTACAATTCTCATTGTTCTGGGAGAGCGGGCACGAGATGGCCCCCATGGCCCGTGGCTGGGAGATGACTCTTACCTCCAGGTTAGAAAAGGCGCTGTCCTGCTTGTTTCCAAACACGCCGCCATATGCAGTGAAATCTTCAACGCTCAGCTAACAGGGAAGCAGGGGAGACATCTCAGGAGGTTGGGCAAGGAACAGGGTCCAGGGGCCAGAGCAGGGGGCAATCAGGTTCCCTGTGCATTCTCAGGGCCAGCAAAATCTCATTTAGAGTGAGGTTGGTCTGGTGGAGCAAGACTGTGCTGTGGGCGTGTCTGGTGGGGGCGGGAGCGGAAGGTTCACTCTCTTCCCTCCAGCACTCTCAGAGCACGGGAGAAGCAGAAGGAGGTCACGGGGTTGGGAGATTTGAGGACAGCTGACTTGTGGTAAGCTCGGGGGTAGGAGTCAACCACCTTGCCTGCAGAAAAGAGGAACTGGGGAAGGAAGAGGGGAGCTCGGGGGAGGGGACTGGAGGGCAGCCAAGAGCATTCACTGCATACCTCCCAGGATGGAAGTCAGAAAAAGGAAAGCCAGCTACGTCCAGTGTGGACTGGACCCTTTTCAAAAAGGGTGAGAAAAACCCTTGTTTTTAGTGGAAAGGGTGAAAGGTGAAGACCTCGGAACACGCTAGAGGAAGCACTGAAGTCTTCTGAGCTCTCAGGCTCACAGCAACATCCCTTTTCCTTTACAACCTACAGAATGCCTGTAACTCCTGCCCTCCACCCCAACCCCCAGCTTCCTCTGGCTTTTCCCAGTTAGGCCCAGAGAAGATTTTAATCAGCTTCCCCAACCTCACTCTGTTTAGTACACACACTTGCCCAGCTCCCCTCCCTTCTGGGCAGGAACCCTGACCCTGCTGAATCACTGCTGTGTCCTGCTGCTTTCTTTAATCCAGAGATCACACCACTCACTGCTTCACATCTTCCAAGGCTGTCACGTTTAGAGCTGCAACCCACCTCCCCCACTGGTGGCCTGCAAGGCCCTACCTCACACTCTGGCTACCTGGCAAACTGTCTCCTGTATCTTCCACTCCTTTTGCTCACTACACTCCAGCCACACCAGCTCTTCCTTGAGTTCACCAAGAGCACTCCTTGCCCAGGACCCTTGCACCTGCTGCTCCCCTGCCAGGCGTGTCCTTCCTCCTTCCCTCCACTGAGATCTCTGCTCAGATATCACCTCCTCAGTGAGGACTTGCCTGATTACTCTTATCTAAAACAGCATCACCAGTCCCTGTACCCTTAGTCTGCTTCCTTCTCTAAAGACTATAGCGCCAACATCATATCTTATACCAACTTAGTATTTACTGGTCACCTCACAAGAATGTCAGCTTCCTGAGGGTAGGGGCTTGGATTATTCTGCTCACTGCTATATCCCCTACACTTAACAATACCTGGTATAGAGTAGGCACTCCATATTTGGCAAATGAACTAATGGATGAATGCCCTAAGACTGGGGGACCCCGGCTAGATGTTTTACGTGGATTATGAGAATTACTCCTCACAGCCCTCTGAAATAGGTGGTCTCTTCATTTTACAAATACAAAAACTATCATTCACAAAGATTATTTTAGGCACCCAAAGGCTGGTAAGTGGTAGAAGTAGAACTGAGTTCCTGTGTGACTACATTATTTACCAACTACTGGAAGAACTATAGGCCAACCTGACTGCCACCACCTGCCCACACGGCAACTGAGTGAGACTGCAAGGGGAATGAGCCATACAGGCCATCAACGAGGGAAGGAAAATCAGAGGCTTGACAGCCTCCCAAAAACCAATCCTATGCTGCCCCAGAATCTTCTCGTAGTCTACACACCTGTTTGGGGGACAGAGAGGCCTGGATGGGAGAGATAATAGCATGCTGGTTATGAGCACAAACTGGGGGGGAGGTCAGACAGACTCAGGCTGGAACCAGTGTGGTATGTATAAACCACGTAATTTCAACAAATCATCCCACCTCTACAAACCTTAGTTTCCTTGTCAGTATAGCCAAAATAATGATCACAGCTTAGCACGGTGCCTACAAAGCACTAAATAAATGATCATTTTCTGAGTATCCCTATTATGATCACTACAGTGAGAACTGCAACTCTGTCACCTATTACCTGTGTGACCTTGGGCAAGTCACTTATCCTCTTCCACCATCAGTCTTCTCATCTATAAACACGGATGATATTCCCACCATACTAGAGTAAGTTAGATAATATCTGAAGTGCTTGGTACTTAGTAGGCATCTGGCCTCTGATCCCTTGCTTCCTCCAATCAAGTTGGTGCCATTTCCGAGGCTCTTATCATTCCCACAGAAGCTTCTCCCACAGGCCTGCCCAAGAGATGAGCCACACCTCCCTACAGTTGGGACAAGGTCACTGAAGCTTCCCTTGGGGAATGGGCGTCAGTGTCGTGGGGGGAGAGGGCCTGCCTGCCTCCCGATGACCAGGGCGGAACGGGCTGTGGCGGGCGCACCTTGTCCTGCAGGAACAGCAGCACATTCCGGGGGCCCAGCTCCAGGGCGGGGTCTAAGTAGGTAGAGAGCTGCAAGTCGCTAGTGATGTGGCCTTCGTGAGTGTCGGCCGAAGGAGCCCACAGGTCCCTGGAAGGGGACAGAAAAGGTGCTGTCAGGCGGGGGTGCATGGCTTGAGATCCGAAGCCCACGGGCGCCCAGCTTGATGCGCGGGGCCCGGAGCTCTGACGGCCGCCGACTCTCTACGAGCCCCCGAACAAGGGAGAGTCTGCCTCTGGGCCTCACCGCCCATCGCCGAGGACAGCCCGGGAGCAGGGCGAGGGCGCCTCAGCCGCCGGGGAGTGCAGCGCCGCCCACCCCAGCCCGCTCACCGATCACTGGACCACAACACCAACGGCACTTGCTGCTCAGCGGCCGCCGACGCCACCAGCAGCAGCGTCATCCACCGCATCCGCCAAAGCGCCGGGGCCCACCGCGTCCCCATCCGCACCCGAGCCGCCGCCGTAGCCGCCATCACAGCCTCAGTCTCCACCGCCTCGGCCTCCGGCTGCCGCCGTGATCAGATGACCGTTGCCCCGCCCGAGCTCCGCCCCGCGCCCCCATTGGCCCGGGAGCAGGTCCGGTCTGCAAGACCACAGGTGATTGGACCAAGCGCATGCCACTCGCGGCCGCTCCTTTTCACTGGTTGGCTGTACGTGTCTCCAAGCGCGCACGCTCCGAGTGGGAAAGGGGGCGGGGCCGAACGCGACCTCCTCTGACGGAGATGGGCGGGGCGGCTCCACAGAGCCTGAGCGTTCGTTCGCCGGTTCCTGTTTTTTTTTTTTTAAAAGATGACCGGTAAGGGGATCTTAACCCTTGACTTGGTGTTGTCAGCACCACGCTCAGCCAGCGAGCCAACCGGCCATCCATATATGGGATCCGAACCCGTGGCCTTGGTGTTATCAGAACCGCACTCTCCAGAGTGAGCCACGGGCCGGCCCGCCGGTTCCTGTTTTAATCTTCTTTTTTGCATAACGTTGCAAGAGTGGTTTCTTTCTCCTGCAGACGGACCCTCTCTGAGACAGGTGAGAAGAGAATGCGACCCGTTAGAGTGAGGAGGGAAGAGGGCCCAGGATAGTATCCGGAGGAAAACCAGCACTTAGTTGGGCGGAGAGGAGGGTCCAGAAAAGAGATGGGAGCATCCAAAGAGGAGGGGGAAGCCCAGGGAGAAGTGGGGTTTCCAGGACATTATGACTAACAATGTCACTGTCAACTGCCGCCAAAAGGCAGGTAAGATGAGGACAGAAAACTGTTTCTTGGACTTAGCAACAACTGGCGACTTTGGCAAGAGTGATCCCAATGTAAGGAAGTAGAAACACGGTATAGGATTGTCCTTTCTGGAAGTTTGCCTTAAAGGGAGGAAGGAGAGAGTGACAGCTAGTGTCAGAACATGGGAGACACCACCTCAAACGAATCGGGAGACTTTTGTCTTTTTCCGTGCCGTTTTTGATTTCTCTGACAGGTGATCGTTACAAACAAACAAACAAAACGATAACTATATCCATATCTTGAACTCTCCCTAAGGATATGTATGCCAGCTAGTTTAGGAAGAAGTGAACTGATGGGGCCGGCCCGTGGCTTGATAACACCAAGGCCCCGGGTTCGGATCCCATATAGGGATGGCCGGTTCGCTCACTGGCTGAGCGTGGTGCTGACAACACCAAGTCAAGGGTTAAGATCCCCTTACCGGTCATCTTTTAATAAAAAAAAAAAAAAGTGAACTGAAGACTGCCACTTACTTTGAAAATGGAGAGAGGGTGGCTACAGAGATAGGCGTGTAATAAAGCAAAGATACTAAAATGTTAATGTCACAATCTAGGGGGTGGGTAGGTATGGGTGTTCACTGTAAGCGTTTTTTGACTTAGCTATAGTACCGTGTTGAGTGGTGTTCCCCCAAAGTTTATGTCCACCCAGGACCTGTAAATGTGACCTTATTAGGAAATAGGGTGTTTGCAGATGTAATCAAGTTAAGATGAGGTCATACTGGACTAGGGTAGGCCCTAATCCGATGACTGGTGTCCTTATAAAAAGAGGGAGTTCGGATCGATCCCCGTACCAGACAGCCGCCAAAAAAAAAAGAAAGCAGAGGGGAATTTGGACACAGATACACAGAAAGGAAGTCCCAGTGACAATGGAGATAGATTGGAGTGATGTAGCTGCAAACCAGAGGACACCAAGGATTGCTGACAATACCACAAGAATGGCCTGGAACAGATTCTCCCCTAGAGCCTTCAGAGAGAGCATGGCCCTGCCAACACCACGATTCAGACTTTCTGGCCTCCAGAACTGTGAGAAGAAATTTCTGTGGTTTTAAGCCATCAAGTTTGTGGTAATTTGTTACAGCAGTGCTGGGAAACTAATACACTATATGTCTGACATTTTTCATATTAAAAATATAGGGGGAAGAAGTTTTGATAATACCTGTTAGGCATTAAAGATGTTAGGAAATAGGGTCTCTTCTACACAGCAGTAACAGGATCAATTGCTACGATCTTTTTGGAGTACGATTTGGTAGCACCTAACAAACTGTAAAATGTGTATGACTTTTAACCAAGCAATTTCACTGTTAGCAATCCATTCAACAGGAATATCCAGCTGATCACAAGATGCACATACAAAAATGTCCATTTGTAGTTGAAAAAGTTGTCAGAGAAACTAGTTATAGTATTGTACTCATGATTATCACGTGTGGTTCCGACTACGACGTTGGCAGTGGAGCTGGAGAGAGGAGGTGAGCCTGACAGGACATGGTTGAAGAACATAGTGACCGAAGGTGGCTCTTAGTTCTCTCTGAATTGGGGACTGGAAGATGAGGTCAGTGGAGGACTCGTTAATTTTGGGGTGCTCGTGGGACCCCCCCAAGTGGTAATGTCCAGGCCTGAACTGGCTGAAGTGAGAGGTTTTCACTGGAGCCTGGCTTTATCCCCAGAAGCCATTGAATGAGGGGATAGTGACAGGGGGAGAGGGAGGGGGGCTGTGTTAGTCCATTTACCTTGCTTAAATCAAAATATCTGAGGCTGGGTGATTTATAAACAAAACAAAATTTATTGCTTACAGTTTCTGAGGCTGGGAAGTCCAAAATCCATCTGGTGGTGGCGACAGTGGCCCAGGGGTCTCACATTGCAAGACGGTAGAAGCAGAGAGAGCAGAGAGAGAGAAAGACAGACTCTCCTCTTCTTTTAAAGCCCTCAGAACCACGCCCCTGACCACCATTTTTAATCCATTCACTACTGCAGGGTCCTACAATCCGATCGCCTCTTCAAGGCTCCACCTTTCAATTACCACAATAGGATTTCCCACCCTCTTAACAGTCACAGTGGGGGCCAAGTTTCTAATACATAAAACTTGGGGGACACAATTCAAGCTGCAATGAGTTTGGGGGGGGTATGATTCAATCCATTTCAGGGGCTAATGGGTCAACAGACACAAAGAATGATTGTGCATTGTAATGATGAATAAGCTAGCTATACTGATCTAACCAGCACACATTCTGCACAATTATTGAGAATCAGTGTTGTACCCCACATGTATGTATAATTAAAAAATAAATAAATAAATAAAATTTTTAAAAAACCTAGTGACATGCGTGACAAGAGGAGCCAATGGCCATGGGCAAGCCCTACTGAAAAATCCAACAAATTTATTTATTTTGGGCTGGCCCCGTGGCGCACTTCGGAGAGTGCTGCTCCACGCTCCCGCTGCGGGTTCAGATCCTATATAGGGGGCCGGCCCGTGGCTCACTCGGGAGAGTGCGGTGCTGATAACACCAAGGCCCCGGGTTCGGATCCCATATAGGGATGGCCGGTTCGCTCACTGGCTGAGCGTGGTGCTGACAACACCAAGTCAAGGGTTAAGATCCCCTTACCGGTCATCTTTTAAAAAAAAAAATAAATAAATACATTTTTTTTTTGTCTTTTTCGTGACTGGTAAGGGAATCGCAACCCTTGGCTTGGTGTCGTCT
>NW_007731219.1:145927-146880 GCF_000696425.1 Galeopterus variegatus
AGACGACACCAAGCCAAGGGTTGCGATTCCCTTACCAGTCACGAAAAAGACAAAAAAAAAATGTATTTATTTATTTTAATTTCTTTAAAAGATGACCGGTAAGGGGATCTTAACCCTTGACTTGGTGTTGTCAGCACCACGCTCACCCAGTGTGCAAACCAGCCATCCCTATATGGGATCCGAACCCGTGGCCTTGGTGTTATCAGTACCGCACTCTCCCAAGTGAGCCACGGGCTGGCCCAAAAAAATCCAGCAAATTTAAAAAGGAAAACTTGTCTATTATATTTAGGAATACAAGGGTAACAATTTAAATAAAGTTTCAAGGCAAAGACTTTCCCACAGGTGATCCTGCTTGCTAACATTCTGTTGCTGAGCTGCTTCCACCCTTAGGGCAGAAACTCGCCTGTGGTTATTTATTCTTCCCTGAGTAACTAATGGTCCCTGGAGTGGTGATCCTCGAGGCTTCCTCTAGGGACCAGGTGCTGAATCAGACTCTGACCCTCACTCTGCACCAAGTTTACAGTCTGGTCTGGGGCAGCAAGTCACGATACAAAACGATGGATGTTCAAAAGGGGGACACATGAGGCTGGGAGTGAGTTGCAGAGGGCCACCTGCCTTAGGCTCCTTTGTCACACGAGGTGACATCTAAGCTGAGTTATTCACCAAATGTTGACAGCACCAATGAGCACCTTCTGTCAGGGGGCTTCATCTTTGGGGTAATAGCATTTCTTCATTAAAATCCCTTTGGGCCAGCCCGTGGCTCACTCGGGAGAGTGTGGTGCTGATAACACCAAGGCCACGGGTTTGGATCCTATATAGGGATGGCCGGTTCGCTCACTTGGAAGAGCATGGAGGTGACAACACCAAGCCAAGGGTTGAGATCCCCCTACTGATCATCTTTTTTTTTTTTTCCTTTTTTTTTTTGTCTTTTTTCATGACCGGCAACGGATCGC
>NW_007731219.1:147328-151522 GCF_000696425.1 Galeopterus variegatus
TCTTTTTTTTTTTTTTTTTTTTTAAAAAGATGACCGGTAAGGGGATCTCAACCCTTGACTTGGTGTTGTCAGCACCACGCTCAGCCAGTGAGCGAACCGGCCATCCCTATATGGGATCCGAACCCATGGCCTTGGTGTTATCAGCACCGCACTCTACCGAGTGAGCCACAGGCCGGCCCCGGCCCTGATCATCTTTTAAAAAATAAAATAAAATCCCTTTGGGCCCTCATCACCTCATGGATTCTTAAATAGTTTTAATGTACTATTGGACACATGCCAATATATGTGTAACATACATGTTTGCATATCTGTCACATGTACATGCGTTAAGGTGTGTGTTACACCTACGTGTTACGTGTATATGAAGGGTGAAAATAAAAGGTACCATAGGCCACCCTCTTGGACTTTGCAATCAGAGCACTGTCAATTCCTTGACAGGAACCTGGGTCCCCCAAATCTCATTTTCCTGCCTCCCCCGCAGAGTAATTGCTATCCTGAATTTGGTTTATCATTCTCTTCTTGTTTTGGTTAATAGGTTGACCACTTATGTATGTACTTCTAAACAGTCTAATGTTCAGTTTGCTTGCACTTGAGTTTTATAAAATGGCATCATCCTGCCCATAGTCCTCTATAGCCCGCTTGTCACCCAGCAGTGGACGCAGGTCGCTGTTTACTTGTCCATTGTAACACAGCTTCAGATTCCAGGCACGTGAGCCTACCACAGCAGCTGGGTTTGTTCTCCTATTGGTGGACACGGGTGGTTCCTGTTGTTTGCCATGATGCCAAATGCAAGATGTCTCGGATAACATGGTAAGACTGCATTATTGTTCACAAGTATTCAGTTTCCCCCTTTCCTTTAAGAGCAATCCTCCTTGCTGGCTGCCAGGTAGGAGACTGGAACTGGAAGTAGCTATGATCCAGTGATCAAGAGAGCACCATGGGGGCCGGCCTGTGGCTCACTCGGGAGAGTGCGGTACTGATAACGCCAAGGCCCCGGGTTCGGATCCCATATAGGGATGGCCGGTTTGCTCACTGGCTGAGCGTGGTGCTGACAACACCAAGCCAAGGGTTAAGATCCCCTTACCGGTCATCTTTAAAAAAAAAAAAAGAGAGAGCACCATGGCCACTGTGGGAGTATCCCCACCCATGACGTGAGCAACTAGACACTGGAACCCCCAATCCTTGAACCACACACTACGTGCCCTTTCCCACTGACCTTTTATAATAGCCCTTCTGTTGTGAAATATAACCCCCAAAAGAAAGAAAAATACACATAACAATGATGAACAGCACAATGACTTATCAAAGCAAACAGTCCCATGGCATCACCCAGATGGAGAACTCGAATGTCAGCACTCAAAAGCCCATCATTCCCCTGCTATCACTTCCCGAAGTGACCGTGAACCTTATTCTTATGGTAATCACTTTGGCTTTTATTGTTTTACACGTTAAGCATGCATTCCTAAATATGAGAGTTTTGTCTGTTTTGAGACTTTATATAAGTGAAATTATTCAGTATTATATTCTGTGTCTAGATTCTTTACTTGAAAATGGGAGATTAATTCCAGTCGTTGCGCAACGTTGCTGCATAGTATTCTGTCGGATGAATGTACCACCATGTATTGAGCCCTTCCACTGTTGCTATTGTGGTTAATGCTGCTGTGAACAATTATGTATATGTCTTTTGGTGCATATATGTATCAGAGTTCTCCAGAGAGACAGAATCAATAGGATATGTTATAATTATATGAGAAGGATTTATTAGAGGAATTAGCTCACGTGGCTATGAAGAAAAGTCCCACAATAGGCTGTCTATAAACTGGATGCTGGTAGTGTGGCTCAGTCCAAGTCCGAAGGCCTCAGAACCAGGGAAGCTGATGGTGTCCTTGGTGTAAGTTCTAGAACCTAAAAGCTGAAGAGTCTCAAGCTCTGATGTCCACGGACAGGAGAGAAGAGTGTGTCCTAGCTCCAGCAGATCGAGAGAGAGCTTCACCTCTTTCCTCTGTCTTTTGTCCTCTCCAGACCCCCAGTGGATTGGATGGTTCCCACCCACACTGAGGGTGGGTCTTTCACACCCAAGCCACTCAGACTCTCATACTAATCTCTTCTGAAAACACCCTCATGGACACACCGGAAAAGATTGCTTTACCAGGTTTCTCAGAATTCCTTCATCTAACCAAGTTGACACCTAGAATTAACCTTCACAATATATATATGTGCATTTCAGTGGGTATGTAACTAGGTGTGGAATTGCTAGGTCATAGGGTATATGTACTGCATTGAATAGTGTCCCCTGCAAAATCATGTCCACCTGGAATCTCAGAATGTGACCTTACAGTTGGTTAGAGCACAGTGTTATAACACCAAGGTCAGGGCCAACCCATGGCTCACTTGGGAGAGTGTGGTGCTGATCACACCAAGGCCACGGGTTCGGATCCCCATATAGGAATGGCCGGTTAGCTCACTTGGGAGAGCATGGTGCTGACAACACTAAGTGAAGGGTTAAGATCCCCTTACTGGTCATCTTAAAAAAAAAACAAAAAAACCCACCAAAGTCAAAGGAACAGATCCCCTCATTGGCCAGCTGCAAAAAAAAGAAAGAAAAAAGGGCCGGCCCGTGGCTCACTCGGTAGAGTGCGGTGCTGATAACACCAAGGCCCCGGGTTCGGATCCCATATAGGGATGGCCGGTTCGCTCACTGGCTGAGCGTGGTGCTGACAACACCAAGTCAAGGGTTAAGATCCCCTTACCGGTCATCTTTTAAAAAAAAAAAAAAAGAAAACAAAATTTATTGTTTATACTTTCGGAGGCTGGGAAGTGCAAAGTCTAGGGAACACATCTGGCCAGGGTCTTGGTGGTGGCAACAGTGACCCAGTGGTCTTACATGGCAGAAAATGGAAGAACAGAGACAGAAACACTCACGTGCTCTCCTTTTAAAGTTTTAAAAAAAAAAAAAAAAAAAAAAAAAGAAAGAAAAAAAAGATCACAACCTTATTTGACCTTATTTGGAAATAGGGTCTTTGCAGATGTGATCAAGTTAAGATGAGGACGGGGGGCTGTCTGGTTAGCTCAGCTGGTTAGTGTAGTAGGTTAGAAATCTTGATTCTCCTTTGATCTTAGAATAGGATTTTTAGGTAATACATGTATGGAGCTAAAAGGCTCTCGAGCAGGGAAAATAGACCACAGATAAGTTTGGCAAAAGCCATCTAATCAGTTCGAATCACTGTTTAGGGATGGAATTGTGTACTTTGACTATTTTAGGTTGCTGGTTTGATTGTGGCTCGAAGGACTATTGACTGTTTAACCTACTGATGGTTCTTTTTTTTTTTTTTTTTTTTTTAAAGATGACCGGTAAGGGGATCTTAACCCTTGACTTGGTGTTGTCAGCAGCACACTCTCCCGAGTGAGCCACGGGCCGGCCCTTACATTATCTTCCTGAAGTTGTCTTTTTTGTTCCACCACAATTTTATGTATGTATTGTGGTAAAATATATATAACAAAATTTATCATCTTAACCATTTTTAAGTGTACAGTCCAGTGGCATTAACTATGTTCACATTTTTGTGCAACCATCACCACCATCCATCTCCAGAACTCCAAACTGAAGCTCTATACCCATAAACAACCACCTCCATTCTACTTTCTGTCTCTGAATTTGAATCCCCTAAGTACCCCATATAAATGGAATCATACAATATGTGGCCTTGTGTGATGGCTTATTTCACTTAGCATAATGTTTTAAAGGTTCATTCATGTTGTAGCATTGTTGCTTTGTCTTCCATGGATTTGTCACCCCTTTTCCCCTAGGTGACGGAGCCACCAAAGATTATTCAAAGCCCATCTCTTTTGAGCAGCGAGAAGCCCCAGAAAGGGGTTAATTTCCCAGAACCCTCAAGCATGAGCATCCTTCCATTTGGGAAATTAACCACAAATCGGGGTTCTCTTCCTGCATTTATTCTCCAGACCAAGAAGTTCCAGGAAGAGACATAGGTGGGGTTTTGCTAAGTGCAGTTTAACAAGTTTTTACAATAGAAGCTGGTAACATTCAGTAAAAACAAGTCAGATGGGGCCGGCCTGGTGGTGCACTGGATAGTGCGCCACTTGGGAAGCATGGCGGCGCTCCCGCCCGAGGGTTCGGATCCCACATACAGACCGGTTCCCGCTCACTGGCTGAGCGAGGCACGGGAGCAACAC
>NW_007731219.1:151991-158849 GCF_000696425.1 Galeopterus variegatus
TAGCCAACATTCCTTTTCCCTCTAGCAGCTTTTTAGTAACTTTACATATCAATTAGTAACTCGTCTTCCTTAGAACCAGCAGCCTTGCTGTGTTAGGATTCTTATTTTGCAAGAGATTCAATAGCCTGGGGGAAATTTCCTGTCCTTTGCAAGGTCAATATGTGAAACTGCAAGGCTTTGGAAAACCAGGCCCTGTGAGGTACATTTGCTTTATGAATCCTCTACATAGCATGTATTAAAATTTTATTCCTTTTTATGGCTCACTAATATCCCATCGTATGAATAGACCACATTTGGTTTATCCATTCATCCTTTGGTGGACACTTGTTTTTTTTTTCTTTAGCTGCCAAAAGGCATGCTAATGGACACTTGCTTTGTTTCCACCTTTTGGATATTGTGAGTAATGCTGCTATGAACATTGGTGTACAAATATCTGTTTGAACCCTGATTAGATTTTGACTGGAATTACATTTAATGTATAGATCAGTTCTGGAGAACTGACATCTTTAATTATAACAAGTCTTCCTGTTCATGAACATGGATGTGGGATCTCCATTTATTAGGTCTTCTTTAATGTCTTTTAATAAAGTGTTATGATTTTCGTTGTATAGGTTTTTCCCATCTTTTGTTAGATTGATTCCTAGGTACCTTGTCACTTCTGTAATGGTGTCTTATTTTCTTTTTCTTTTTTTGGTTTTTTTTTTTTTTTTTTTTTTTTTTGTCCTTTCTGAGACCGGCTGCACCGCGCTCAGCCAGTGAGCGCACCGGTCATCCCTATATAGGATCCGAACCCGCGGCGGGAGCGCTGCTGCACTCCCAGCACCGCACTCTCCCAAGTGCGCCACGGGCTCGGCCCTTGTTTGTTTTTTTTAATGTTTTTTTGTTTTTGTTTTTTTCCCAATCCTACGTTCAGCTTTATTACCTAATAGAAGTCCAATCTCTGGAACATCAAAATTAATTGTACCTAAGCTTAATTAAAAACACAATTTAGGTCCGGCCTGTGGCTCACTTGGGAGAGTGGGGTGCTGATAACACCAAGGCCCCGGGTTCGGATCCCATATAGGGATGGCCGGTTCGCTCACTGGCTGAGCGTGGTGCTGACAACACCAGGCCAAGGGTTGAGATCCCCTTACCGGTCATCTTTTAAAAAAAAAAAATAATAAAAAAATAAAGAATAAATAAATAAATAAATCGTAATTATTATTATTTTTTTTTTGCCACGTACTGTTCAAGCTTTATTTTTTTTATTTTTTTTTTTGAAAAGATGACCGGTAAGGGGATCTCAACCCTTGACTTGGTGTTGTCAGCACCACGCTCAGCCAGTGAGCGAACCGGCCATCCCTATATGGGATCCGAACCCGGGGCCTTGGTGTTATCAGCACCACACTCTCCCGAGTGAGCCACGGGCCAGCCCTCAAGCTTTATTAAAGAAAGAAATCTGCTGGGCTGTGCCCAGAGTGGCACAGGGCCCACAGCTGCCCTGGACATGGGGGACAGCAGTCGTAATTATTCTTTCTGCCCCTTGTCCAACTTCTTCCCTTCCCCCATTCCCTCCCCCTCCCCTCTAATTACCCTAGATTTCTTCTGTCCTTCTGAAAGAATAATGGTTACTGTTAACTTGTTGCCTAGATGATCTTTCATAAATTACATTTTCTGTTTGTTTCTGTTGTATAGAAACAATCGATTTTTGCATATTGATCTTGTAGCTGGGAATCTTCCTAAAAACCTTTATTTCCAAAAATTTGTCTGTAAATTTTTGGGTGTTTTCTATATAGACAATTGTGTCGCAATCAGCAAATAATGACATTTCTGTTTCTTTATTTCCAATCATGATACCTTTGTGTTTTTCTTTCTTTTGTTTTTTGGTGTTTTTTTGGTTTTGGTGGCTGGTTGTTAAGGGGCTCCGAATCCTTGACCTTGGTGTTATCAGCACCACTCTCTAACAAGGTGAGCTAACCAGCCAGCCCATGATACTTTGATTTCCTTCTTTTGTCTTACCCTCTGGCACTGCCAGTATGATGATGAACAGAATGGGAGAGAGTCAGCATTCTTGTTTTGTTTCAGATTTTGAAGAGAAAGCTTCTAAAGCTTCGCCAAAACAATAGCTGGCTGGTTAGTTCAGTTGCTTAGAGCACAGTGTTATAACACCAAGGTAAGGGTTTGGTTTGGATCCCCATACCAGCCAGCTGCCAAAAAATAAAATTTACCGTAGATTTCTTTGTAGATAGTCTCTATCAGATTAAGAAAGTTCCGCTCAGGGCCGGCCCGTGGCTCACTCGGGAGAGCGTGGTGCTGACAACACCAAGTCAAGGGTTAACATCCCCTTATGGGTGATCTTTAAAAAAAAAAGTTCCGCTCTATTTAGTTTGCTGAGAAATTTTTTTTTTTCTTTTTTAGTTTGTGTTTTGGCAACTGGCTAGTACGGGGATCTGAACCCGTGACCTTGGTGTTATAAAGAATTTTTAAGTTGTGAATATTTTATCAAGTGCATCTATTGAAATAACCATATGCATTTTCTCTTTTAATCAATTAATGTAGTGAATGGCATTTGTAGATTTTGCAATCCCAGGATAAGTCAAATTTGCTCATGATAAATTACCTTGAAAGTTTCATAGAATTTGCCTGTAATACCATCTGATCCTGGTGATTTATTTGTTGGAAGACTTTTTTTTTTTTTTTTTAGAAGATGACCGGTAAGGGGATCTCAACCCTTGGCTTGGTGTTGTCAGCACCACGCTCAGCCAGTGAGCAAACCGGCCATCCCTATATAGGATCCGAACCCGCAGCCTTGGTGTTATCAGCTCCGCACTCTACCAAGTGAGCCACGGGCTGGCCTTGTTGGAAGACTTTTAACTGCTGATTCAGTTTCTTCAGTGGCTTTTAGAGAATTTTTTTTTCCTTTTTGTCTTTTTTCGTGTCCGGCAACGGATCGCAACCCTCAGTGTCACGCCCGTACCGGACCGGGACCGGCAACGGGATCGCAACCCTCAGTGTTGCTCCCACACCTCGCTCAGCCAGTGAGCGGGAACCGGTCTGTATGTGGGATCCAAACCCTCGGCGGGAGCGCCACCATGCTCCCAAGCGGCGCACTGTAGCAGTGTGCCACCGGGCCGGCCCCATAGAGAATTTTTTATAGTTATTTATTGTTTAGGTAGATTATATTTTTCTAGGAATTTGTCCGTTTCATCTACACTTTCAAATTTACTGGCATAAAGCTGACCACACTCCTCACTTTCACTTTTTAAATTTGTAGTTATGTTCTGTTTTCCTTTGCTAATATTAAGTATTTGTGACATTTTTCCTTGATCAGCCCCACCTACTCTATTTAGGATCAATATCATCTATTTGATTAGCCACTTCAAAGAACCACCTGTTGGTTTTGTTGCTCCTCAGTACTGTGTCTTTGTTTTTTTTTGTGGCTGGCCAGTATGGGGATCCAAACCCTCGACCTTAGTGTAATCAGCACTGCGCTCTAACCAAGTTATCAGCCAGCCAGCCCCTGTGTCTGTTTTCTATTTCATAATTTCTGCTCCTACTCCTGTCTTCCACCTTCTTTGGGTTTAGGCTATTATTTTTCTGACTTTTTAAGTTGGATGCATAACTCATTAATTTTCAGCCTTTCTTCTTTCCTATTATAAGCTTTAAGGCTATAAATTTCCGCCTAATTACTTTATTCGCTGCAATCTGCCAGGTTCATTGTATAGTGTTTTTATTCCCGTTCAGGTCTAAATATTTAATTTCAAGTGTGATTTCTATTTTTTCCTATGGGTTATTTAGAAGCATGTTTGTGCAGAAGAGTTAATATGGCAGTCCTGACTGCTATCCTCTGAAAGGTCTGCTTATGAGGTTGGTCCTCAGCTGGTTTTAGGGAACTTGGATTTTGGGTGGGTTCCCACCACCCTAATTATGTCGACTCTTTTTTGAAATGCTTGCTTACAAGATTGGCCCTTACCTGGCACTTGCGAACATTAGTAGTGCTAAGCAGTTCCATGACTCTGATTAGATATTAGTTAGACTTTCTGGGCCAGCCTGTGGCTCACTTGGGAGAGTGTGGTGCTGATAACACCAAGGCCACGGGTTCGGATCCCTGTATAGGGATGGCCGGTTAGCTCACTGGGTTGAGCGTGGTGCTGACAACTCCAAGTCAAGGGTTAAGATCCCCTTACTGGTCATCTTTAAAAAAAAAAAAAAGAAAGATGTATGTACAGATAGCAAATAAGCAAATGAAAACATGCTCAACATCATATGTCATTAGGAAATTGCAAATTAAAACGAGATAACCACTACATACCTACCTATTAGAATGGCTAAAACGTGAAATACTAACACACCAAATGCTGGCGAGGACGTGGAGCAGCAGGAGCTCTCACTCATTGCTGGTGGGAATGCAAAATTGAACAGCCACTTTGGAAGACAGCGTGGTGGTTTCTTACCATACGATCCAGCAATTGCGCTCCTTGGTATTTACCGCAATGAGTCAAAAACTTACATTCACACAAAAACCTGCACATGGGTCTTATAGCAGCTTTATTCATAGTGGCCAAAACTTGGAAGCAACCAAAATGTCCTTCAGTGGGTGAATGAATAAACTGTGGTATATTCATACAATGGAATATTATTCAGCACTAAAAATAAATGAGCTATCAAGCCATGAAAAAACATGGAGGAAGCTTAAGTGCATATTACTAAGTGAGAGAAGCCAATCTGAAAAAGGTATACACTATATGACCCCAACTATGTCACATCCTGGAAAAGGCAAAACTATGGCGAGAGTAAAGAGAGCAATGGTTGCCAGGGGTTTGGGGGAGGGAGAGATGAGTAAGTGGAGCACAGGAGATTTTCAGGGCAGTGAAAGTATTCTGTATGATACTATAATTGTGGATGCGTGTCGTTATACATTTGTCAAAATCCATAGAATTTACTACACTAAGAGTGATCCCAATGTAAACTGTGGGCTCTGAATGATGATGTATCAATATAGGTTCAGCAGTTGTAACAAATGTACCGCTCTGGTGCTGGATGTTGATGTTGGGGGAGGCTGTGTGTGTGTTGGGCACAGATGGTCTATGGGAACTCGGTACTTTACACTCAATTTTGCTGTGAACCTAAAATTGCTCTAAAAATAGTCTGTATTTTAAAGCATCAAATTGCAGAAGTATCTATACAGTACAATATTATTTATGTAAATTTTAAAAACCTGCAAAGTATTTATATAATATTGGAGACTAGTATGTAGTAAAAATGCAAGAACATGAAAAAATTGAATGTTCTATCAAATGTTACACCTCTTTTCCCCATGTAATGGATACGAAGAAAAAGAATTACACGAATACTCAAGCACTATGTATGCATTGAGGCCCAGACGGACTGCATTTCAGTAATTTCTCCATTAGGAGAAAAACTGAAAATGGCAGCCCCTTCCAAAGTTAGCCTCTCCCTTTTATTGTAAAGACAAGGAATTTTTACAAGAAAATTCAGCTGATTTAACCATTACAAAGACACAAGGATATCCGCAGAATTATGGCTAACAAATGGAAAACTAGTAACATCTTTGAAATAAGCACAGTGACATTCCATAATGCAATATGCAAAAGGTTAAGTTGATCCACCAACAAATGCTTGATCTTAGCAAACATTCTCTCTCCCTACACAATTTTCCAGTGTCTTTACATATCAATCAGTAACTTGTCTGTCCTTGAGCCAGCAACCTTGCTGTGTTACAACTCTTTATTTTAAAAGAGACTCAATAGCCTGGGGAAACTTTCCTGTCTGCAAGGTTAACATTTTATATGTACTTTTAAGAAGTTAAGCTAAACCTGAAACTACAGGGAACTAGACTGTGTGAAATACATTTGCTTTATAAATGTAAGTATACTCCACAATCAAAGGGTATAAAATTAGAACACTTCATGAAATGTAGTTGATATTTGTTCAAATGGATATAAATGTTACATGAAAAAGGGATGTTACATTTGTTTTTTTGGCTACTGGCCAGCTGGTACAGGGATCCAAACCCTTGACCTTGGTGTTATCAGGGTGGATGTTATACTTGGACCTATAGTGCAAACTGGCCTACAGTCTGCTTTTACCTATATTTAATTACAAGTGTCTTTTTTTTTCCCCCAAGTGATTTTTTTCCTTTTTGGTCTTTTTAAAAACATTTTATTTTGGGCCGGCCCGTGGCTCACTCGGGAGAGTGTGGTGCTGATAACACCAAGGCCACAGGTTTGGATCCCATATAGGGATGGCCGGTTAGCTCGATGGGTGAGCATGGTGCTGACAACACCAAGTCAAGGGTTAAGATCCCCTTACCGGTCATCTTTTAAAAAAAAAAAAAAAAAACATTTTATTTTGAAATAATGAGATGTGTACACAGTTGCAGTCCTGGTTGTCTGAATCTTCTCATTGCTGGCTCATTTTTGTGGTTCCAAGTTTTTGAGACCAACCTCCTCGTTCACTCTCATTTTAAAGTCATCAGAACCACGCCCCTGACCACCATTATTAATCCATTCACTACTGCACGGTCCTGCAATCCAATCACCTCTCCAAGGCTCCACCTTTCTACTTCCATAGTAGGATTTCCCACCCTCTTCAGAGTCACAGTGGGGGCCAAGTTTCTTTCTTTCTTTTTTTTTTTAAGATGACCGGTAAGGGAATCTTAACCCTTGAGTTGGTGTTGTCAGCACCACGCTCTCCCAAGTGAGCCACGGGCCGGCCCCATGGGCTAAGTTTCTAACACAAAAAACATGGGAGACACAATTCAAGCTTGAGTTTTGGGGGGACATAATTCAATCCACTACATTCCAACCCTGGCCCCCCCAAATTCATGTCCTTTTCACGTGCAAATACGTTAATTTC
>NW_007731219.1:158859-166504 GCF_000696425.1 Galeopterus variegatus
TTTTTTTTTTTTTTTTTTTAAAAGATGACCGGTAAGGGGATCTTAACCCTTGGCTTGGTGTTGTCAGCACCACGCTCTCCCAGTGAGCGAACCGGCCATCCCTATATGGGATCCGAACCTGAGGCCTTGGTGTTGTCAGCACCACACTCTCCCGAGTGAGCCACGGGCCGGCCTTTTTTGTCCCTTTTGAGACCGGCCGCACCACGCTCAGCCAGTGAGCACTGTGAGCGCATCGGTCATCCCTATATAGGATCCAAACCCGCTGCGGGAGCGCTGCTGCGCTCCCAGCGCCGCACTCTCCCGAGTGTGCCATGGGCTCGGCCCCTATTACAGTATTTTTAATATTGTGTCTGATCCAGTCAATATTCGAATTACCCGTGGTTTCAACCTGTCCTTGTTTCTGCTGATGTAAGTACAGTGATTCATCTCTTTATATGTTTGGTGATCTTTGTGAGGTCTTTTTGCTTGATCTTGATCTTCAGACCAACTGAGGGGCTAAACTGAGCATGACTTTCGCTAGAGAGGATTTGCTTTCGCTGCTGGGAGCCCAGGAGCACCGCCACCCTGGATCTGCTTTTGTTCCCACCCAGGGGCCCCAGCTCAATCCAGGCATCAGCCTTCCCGCCTCCTGATCACAGCAAGCACTGGTCACAGCCAGCTGCTTGCTGGGCCCTTCAGACCACCCCCCTTGTGAACCAGCCCAGGTAGGATCAAATAGGTTCTTCACACTCAGGGGGGTTTTGAAGCAAGTCCATTAGCCTCACTGTTCCTCCTTTGCAAAATGAGACGAACCTGTACTTTTGCAAGGTTGGTATGGGGATTACAGACAATAACTGAGGCCTTAAGTGACCCATGCACAGTAAGAGCTCAATGCCCGTCTGCTCAAGTGCTCTCAATGTGCCGAGGGTCACCTCCCATTCCCCACCCCAGAGAGGCCGGCCGGAGGTACAACACACAACATGGATGCTTTATTGTTTAAAAATCATGAAAACCCAGTCCCCAGGATGAGAGGGATGCCAAGAGGTAGAAAGGATGGAAAAGTTGGTGGGCCCAGCATGGGGCGAGTGGCCAGATCTCAGGCCCTCACTGCAGGCTCCCTTCAACTGTCCTTGACTTCTGGCAAGGGGCTGCTCTTCCTGCCAGACCCTGTCCGGGGCTAGGCCCTGCGGAGGCAGGGGAAACTTGGGCAGAAAGAAGACGTTGCCAACCGCCATCCCTGAGGAGGTAGTGAGCAGCTCCCAGATGGGCAAGGGCAGGTGGGGGATGCCCAGGCTAAGAGGTGTTAGGGGCCTGTCTCTGCAGCTCCACTGGGCCACCTGCTCCCCCACCCAATTATTTGTTCACCTGCCTGCTCTGCTCCCTCCCGACACTAGCTCCAGGGAGAGAACATCTGAAGGCAAGAGGAAGGAGGCCTCTGCCTAAGCTCCTTCCTCCCTTCTTGGCCAAGTGGGAGGAGCTGCTGAGGCACTTCCTCTAACTGAAGAGCACAGAGGCGCTGGGATGCTCACCGGGTACGAGACAGTTAGGAACACATCTGTCTTGAAACCACAGCTGAGCTGAAAGCATCAGTCCATTCCCCCTCCCCAGGATGCGGGGCAGGAGTCCAAAAGACAGCACCGAGAGCCCACCGGGCTGGGGTTGGGGTCCCAGCGCTGCCCTTTCCGCAGGCCTTGGAGGACCCAGTGCTTCCTGGAGCCAGCAAGGCAGAGCCTATCTCCCGGGCTGGAGGTGGCTGTGGAGCTGCTCCGCCTGGGTCTTCAGGCGCTGGAATTCATCCTGAATGAAGTCGGTCAGGGCTTTGCGCATCTCCACCTGACAGAAAGGACAGGGCTGACCTGCACCTCTCAGGGGGCTTGAACAAGGTGCCCTGGGAGGCTGAGAGGGCTAGGAGGGGGGAGGCGCCCTCCTGGTCCCCTGCCGCGGAGGCCCAAGGACAGCCACAGGGAGCCTAGGAGGAAACTCACGGCTGACTTGTTTTCAGCCCGGAGCCGCTCGAGCACAGGCAGGGCACTGAAGGGCTTCCCGATCAGCACGGTGATTTTCTATGGGGAGGCAGGCCACTGAGGGTGACAAGGAACAGGGGATGCCCACAGTCCCAGCCCAAGCAGCCCAGGGAGCCAGAGCCAAGTCCTGCCCGACATGCTGCGTGCTCTCTCTTGGGGCCACTCTCCCTCTTTAAAACCAGGCATTCAGGCTCAGTGGCATCCAAGGGCCATCATGGTCCTGGATCCGTACTGTAGAGACCTGTCCTGTCCTGACCCCAGGGACCAACCCTGCCCCAGCCTGACTTCCTCTGCTCTCATTCTAATGGCCTTAATACCAGGAAATCCCTATGTTCCACTCAGTCCCCCTGCTGCAGCCTCAAGCTCAGCTCCTCCTGTATCTGGCCTCCATAGTGATGAGTGGGAGACACATGGCAGATGACAGACAAACAGATAAAGGTCAGCTACCCCTACCCACCTGTCCAAAGCGGGGGAAGTAGGGCGGGCTGTTAGGAAGGACATCATTCATTCCTGCAGCACAGTGGACAGAAGGCTGGATGTGGGGGGAGCAGGGCAGCCTGGGACCGGAAAGAATCCAGGTCCCTTCCCCCCAGGCACCTCTCTCAGCCACCCAGTGGAACCCCCAAACACCATCTAGGGAAGCCTCCTCCTGTGCCATCCCCAGGCTCACCGATGTGCCACAGCGGCACAATGATGGGGTTGAGGTGACACTCGGCAATCAGGCGCCCAATTCCTGCCCAGGGGGAGAGGCAGAAACGTTGGCATGAGCTGGGCCAAACTTCTGTGCCAGCCTGTGGTTAGTGCCACCCCAGCCCTCCCTCAGTTAAAGCCCATGCACGAGGCAAGCACCTGTCGTAGCACCTGTCCCCTTCCTGCTGCTACCAACACAGCCCTCTGCCACAGTGCAACCCAGTCAGAGGGGGTGGGAGCCAGGGGCCCCCAGGGCCATCTCTGGGCAGGGAGGACGGCCATGCCAGCAGCCCTTACCCCACTTGAAGCGCAGGAACTCGGAACTCATGTTCACTTTCCCTGGTGAGAGAGGAGAGGCGAGGCTCGGAACCTGTCCCGCCCACCCTGGGGGGGAGGGGCAACCCGGGCAACCAGGGCAGCCCCGCTGACCTTCTGGGAAGATGTGCACCCAGTCCCCATGGTTGAGCTTCTCCAAAATGAAGTCCATCCCTTTCTGGTAGACGCCATCTCCTGCAGAGAAAGGGCCTCTCCCCATCAGTCTCCATTCTCAGGGCCAGGGTGGGGGCAGTGTCAGCTTGTCCTCAGCACTCTCCAAACCTCAGTGAAACAGGCCCTTCTCCCTGGGGCTCACATGTTGGGGACTACCCTCCCTCCGTCACCCCCTCACTGGAAGGAAGCAGCAGCTCCAGGGATGTTCTCATCCCCCACTGTGCTGTCCACAGACTCTCCAATGACTGCCTCCAGGGCCTGCTCAATCCTGGCCACTGTGGCCCTTGACCTCCTCATTCAACAATATCCTCTAAACCTAAGTGCCTGTCACGTGCAACGGAGCATCATCTTACACCATCTCCTACGGAAACTCTGAACTTGGCAATACCTCCACCTATGAACCCCCTTTCAGGGGCCCACCAGCTGAGCCACTTCAGCTGCGTACTCACGCTGGCCCCCAGGTTGGCTCACTGCCCTCCTTCCCTCCCTCCCTCCCCAGCCAGGCCCACAGTGGCCAGTCAGCTGCTCTCAGAGCCTCTCTTTCTCCTTAGATGCACCACCCCTGGGGCAATCCTACCAGGTGCTGCCCCTGGCCCAAAGGGTGATGCTGGAGCAAACCAACATCATGATTTCCAGCCTCATTTGGATCCCAGATTCTGGACAGCAACTGTTTCCTGGGGTCTCAACCAGTTCCCACAGCCACTCCTTTGTGGCTGAGGCCTCAGCCTCCACCATCACTACCTCCTGCTGGCCTCCCTCTCTCAGGGCTCCCCTGAAAACTAGAGCCCGGCCTCTAGGGAAAGGGAGGACATTCAATCAAACACATGGTATCATCAAGAGCTTTGGAAAAACTCAAACTTGCTAGACTGAAAAAAAGTAGACTGTGTGGAGTATACTAACATTTATAGAGCAAATGTACTTCACAGGGTCGAGCCTCCAAAGCCCTGTAGTTTCAGGTACAACCTAACTTTTTAAAATTACATATGGAAATGTTAAGCTTGCAAAAGACAGGAAACTTTCCCCAGGCTAAAGTGTCTGTTGTAGATAAAGAATTGTAACACAGCAAAATTGCTGGCTCAAGGACAGACATCCTTGGTGCAGATTAACCTAAAGTTGCCTTATTGTTATGTAAAAATACTGAGGAAACTGCTGTAGGAAAAGACAGTATTTGCTAAGAACAAGCTTTTGTTGGTGGATCGACTTAACCTTTTGCAAATTACACTATGGAGTGTCCTTTGTTATTTCACTGATGTTGCCAGCCTCTATTGTTAAACAATACTTAGCCATAACTCCACCTATGTTGCTTTTCTGTAACTTTCTGGCCTGGAGAATAAATACTGAGAAAGAACCCCAGTTCAGGGTTATTTTTCCAAGAAGGAATGCCTCTCTCTTGAGGGTTCCTGGGAAATTAACCCTTTCGGGGCTTCTTCCTGCTCAGAAGAAATGGGCTTTGAGTAATCCTTTGTGTCTCTGTCACCCAGGAGGAGAAAGGTGACAAAGAGTGTAACAGACTTAATGCTAGCAACCTTCCACCCTGTAGATGCCCTGTGACCATGCCACTGGACCCAAGAGAAGGAAATGCAAAGCTGGACCCAGCAGCCCAGCAGTCAGCAGCAGCACAGATGTGAATGCCTCCTCTGCATGCGGGCTGGTACTTGCAGCTGTGCGGAGACAATAAGGAAATACACAGGAAGATTCTCATCTACCTCAACAATGGAAAAACAAAAGCAACCGTGTGGTGGACAGAAATGGGAAAGAGGAAGGGGGTGGTTTAAGAAATGGGGTAGAGTAAATATCCTTATCTTAGAGAGTGGGGAGTAAAGAAGCCCTGTCACAAAGAGGGAGAAAGACAGACAGACATTGGGAATATCTCTGGCTGATGCACTAAGAAATGGACTTTTAACCTGTTCTCTGCAAGGCCAGTTCTTTGGGAGATGCTAGCTAGGGATCCAGGAGTTTCAACCCAACCCCAGCAGGAACTTGACCCGGCAGCTACTCAGGGGCTAGAGGTGGGAGCGACGACCCCCTGGAGGTTTCTTAGGGCAGAGTAAGCATAGCGGCTTCCCTGCTTGGGAGCACAGTACGTAGTAGGTCGTGGCCTTCATGGGTGCCAGCTCCTTCTCTACTAAAATTGAAATTTAAAATAATAGTAATATGCTTTGGGAGCAATTCTTCATAATTTTTGGCTTTTGCAAATACTACTTTTACTCACGTGTGCAGCTTGTGTAAAATCACTTCGATTCTTAAATATCATACTACAAAGTCTATGCTTAGGAAAAAAAGGAATTTTTTTGGAACACAGAAGTATTCCATGGGCCGGCCTGGTGGCGCACTGCTATAGTGCACCGCTTGGGAAGTGCGGTGGCGCTCCCACCGAGGGTTCGGATCCCACATACAGACCGGCCGCTCGTTGGCTGAGCGAGGGGCGGGAGCAAAACCGAGGGTTGCGATCCCGTGGCTGGTCCCGGTCCAGTACGGGCGCGACACTGAGGGTTGCGATCCGTTGCCAGTCACGAAAAAAGACAAAAAAGAAAAAAAAAAAAGAAGTATTCCAAATGGTTCCTTTGCTTCAATCATGTTATCAGATATTTACTGCATGTCAAATCTGTTTGATAATTTGTCCCTGCCCACTTTCTTTCACTAAAGGTGCTTGGGATTAAGATTTCACTTTCTGGTTTTTTTTTTTTTTTGTCTTTTGTCTTTTTCCGTGTCCGGCAACGGATCGCAACCCTCAGTGTTGCCCCCATACCGGACCGGGGACCGGCAACGGGATCGCAACCCTCGGTGCTGCTCCCGCGCCTCGCTCAGCCAGTGAGCGGGAACCGGTCCGTATGTGGGATCTGAACCCTCGGGCGGGAGCGCCGCCGCGCTTCCCAAGCGGCGCACTATCCAGTGCGCCACTGGGCCATCACTTTCTGTTTTTTAACTGTACAATAAAACCTAGATTCAAGGGCCGGCTGGTTAGCTCAGTTGGTTAGAGTGAGGTGTTATAACGCCAAGGTCAAAGGTTCAGACCTCCAGACTGGCCAGCCGCAAAAAAAACCACAAAAGCAACAACAATAACCTAGAATCAGAGCAAAAAGAAGAAGAAAAGCAGCAGAAATGGAAGGCCTCTGTCTGAGGGTGCAGAGGGGAGGAACTGAGACTCAGGGAGAGGGGTAAATGAGCAGTGTCCTCATCTCTCAGAGCAGGGCGTGATCCACGCCGCCACGGTCATTCACCAAGGCATTGTGGCCTCTGCTTGTTCTCTCAGAGAGATGGAAGTAGCCTCGGAAAGCAGCAAAAAGACAAACTTTTCCAGGTTGGCTCTGGGGAGTGGCACTTGGGATGCAGAGGGGTGGGCACAGCAGCCTCCCATTAGTAGCCCTTTTTATTACTTGAGGTTACTTGATTGGGTTTTACCATGTTTTACTTTGACCAACTAGAAATAATAAACTCTCCCTCAACCTCTAATATCCTTTGGTTACTTCCTTCTCTCTTCTCTTCCTCATAACCAAACCTCTGGGAAGAGTGGCCACCCCCACTGGCCTGCACTGCCACCGGCCCTCTCAGGCCACAGCAAGCAGGCTCCTGTGGCCGTCACTGCATGGAAATGGCTTCTCTGGGTCACCAGTGGCTTCTGTGGAGCCACAGGCCCCTAGTTTCTTTCCTCTCTGGCCATTGCTCCCTGCCACCCTGGTGGCTTCTCTCCCTCTGTGCTCTGAGGTGCCATCCTGGGCCTTTGCTCTCTCCCCACTTCCCCTGGAACCTCACCTCTGTATTCATGACTTTGTTTGTAGTTGAATCCCCAATTCAAGTGCATATTACATTGCCTCAGGACAGCACCCACTCCACAGGCAACAGGCTCCTCAGATGCAGCACATGCACAATGGGACTCACCTGCTCCCCTCCTAACCCCACCCTGCTTTCCCCTTGTCCCATCTCCCCCGCTCAAGCCAAACATCTGCTGTCATCTTTGAGTTCTCTTTTCCTCACCCAATCCCACACCTGCTCTACCACTGAGTCCTGTCAACTCTGCCTCCAGAGTATATCCCAAAGCAGTCCCCTCCTCTGGCTGTCCACAGTGATCCTTGGAAGCCCAGCCACAATAATTTGCTGCCAGGACTACTGCGACAGCCCCGAACCAAGCTCCCCATGGCCCCACTCCCGTCCAGTGGCCAGGGTGCTCTCTCTGAACCACGGATGCAAGCATGCTGCCACCCTGATGAGAGAGTCAAATCCAAAATTCTTAACAGAATTATTGCAGAACCTTCACTTCCTGCTCATAATCTACATTTTCTATCTTTCTCTCTTACCTCTCTGTTGGGGACCTGTAGCCCCACACCCCTTCTTGTGTGACCAGGCCTACACGACAATCTGCTTGTGTCAGATGTCTGTGCTTATGGGATATCTGCCTCATAACCTGTGCCTGGGATGCTGTGCTCCTGGCTATGCAAGTCTACTCAAGAGTGACCTCTTATCTC
>NW_007731220.1:0-362 GCF_000696425.1 Galeopterus variegatus
TACAAAGCAAACTACAAAACATTGCTGGGAGAGGTAAAGACGACCCCAGCGAGTGGGGACACACCTCAGTCCTGGATCTGAGGACGGCACCTTGTTAAAACATCAGTTATTCACCCCAAATGATCTACAGATTCAACACAATCCCAATCCACATCCAGCAGGGGTTTTGTTGTTATTGTTTTAGAGGTTTTTTTGGGTAGCAATTGGCAAGTTCATTTTAAAAGTTATAAGGAAAATGCAAAAGAATTTGTGCAGTGGGGGAGCAAATTGCAAAGGTTTCTTAAACAAAACACATAATCCGTTAACCCCAAAGGAACAGTCTGGTAAGCTGGACTACTTTACATTAAGAACTCTAGTTCACT
>NW_007731220.1:1938-58349 GCF_000696425.1 Galeopterus variegatus
AAAGGAACTCTCTTACATTGTTGGTGGGAATGCATAATGGTGCAACCCCTATGGAAAAAGGGGTCGTATGGGTATCTTCAGCCATCACCAAAACAGAGCATACACTGAGATATAAAACACTTCTGAAGAATGAAATCTTACAAAGTATGTTCTCTGACCACAATGGAATTAGATTAGAAGCCAAGAACACAAAGATATCCAGAAAAGCTTTAAAACTTTAATCATTCAAAGACAAACCTCCATAGAAACTGTGAGGAAAAGAAGTACTCACAAAATAAATTGAAGTGTTTTTGTAACATAAATATTGTAATGATAATATTTCTGGCAAATTAAAGGTGGCTGCTACTTCTTTGCTACTTTCCCCTCTGTGGTAGAAACTTGTGGGAGCACATAGGCTTGACAAAGAACAGGGAGCACACCAAGGGCAAAAGTCCTAGGTGCACTTGTGCAGAAGCTACGTGCTGAAAACAGCACGTGCTGGAAACAGCAAACCATTTCTGCTAGATTAGATAAGAATATTAAGATCATCTCCTATCCAGCTTCACTCCCTTTCCTTTGTTTCTCAGGATGTTTTCCAGAGATTTCCCCAAAGCCAACTTCTTTTCATTCCTTTGATAAATGATAAGCTGTTTTTTTCCCTTATATTTCCTTGTCTTTACAATAAAAGCTGAAGCAAATACCGACTCGGGGCTGCATCTTACTTCTCCCTTCTTGAGAGAGTTTGCTCAGTGCAGTCCCTTTAGGCTACTCATTGTTAACATTTGGGCTGTGAGTAATCTTCACATCTCCAACACATGGTGAGAAGTGACAGAAATTATTTCCTCTTGAAACTTGCCAAGCCATACCGACTTCTTTGGCCAGGAGAATGTAGCAAAACTGTCATTTTAACTCTTCAGAGGCAAGGCTGCAACAGCTCCTGCCACTTCACTTGTGTCTCTAGGAATGTTAATTTTGGAAATCATCTCATAAGAAAACCAACCACCCTGAACCCACCCTGTTGGAGAAGCACGTGGAGAGACCATGAGCAGCTGTGCTCACTGACAGCCCCACAAGTCTCCAGCAGCACCCACTGCAGCCACCAGTGAGCATTCCTCAGCTCATTCCCCAGCTGTGCTTCCACATGACCCACCCCAACTGCTACCTCACTGCACCTGTGTAGGGAACAAGCCTGCCAGACAGACTACCTGAGCCAGAGAAGCAGAAATAATAATAAACTGTTTTAAGCGACCATAGTTTGGGCATCAACTTTTAAGCAGAATAAATAACTGAAACAGAATTTGGTGCATGGAAATTGGATGCTGTGGTGATAAAAAAGCTGCAACATGTGGCTTGGCTGTGAGACTGAGCAGAACCTGGGCCTTGAGGAGAAAGTCTGTGCCAGCAGGAAGGGTGCCAAGACTCTTGGTAAGGCCTGAGAGACAGTGAGGTAAATGGTACTGAAAATGAGAAAAAAGCATGTGGCTTAGGTACGGGAGGATCGTGAGCCTCACTGTTGCCTCCCATAATATGGAAGATTGATGAGGTAACTCAAATCAGGGGTTTGTTAGAGGACACTTCTGGGAAGAATGTGTGGAATTTGCTACCTGACCTCCCCTTTCTGACATTAGGAAAATATGAGAAGAAAGAGGTGAACTAAAAGAATACTAAATTTTTGAACAGAATTTAGAGAAAATATAAATGAGCCAGGGGGCCTGCTGATTAGCTCAGCTGGTTAGAGCATGGTGCTGACATCAAGGTTTGAGGTTTGATTTCCGTACTGGCCAGCCACCAAAGCACAAAACAAAACACACACATAAACAAAACACAGAACAGAACCAAAAAATGGGCTAGGACTTGCTGGGTTTGAAACAAAACTATTTTTCAATACCAGTTCCCCCTTTTCCTCCCCAGAAAAGTTTTCCAAAGAAATGGCTTTGTGGCAAGCATCCACCCCAGTGTTTTGCAAAACAATATAAAACATCAAAAATATTTTCAGTCTTCTCGGGACCTTAGGGTGTGAATGAGAGACAGTGCCTGGTAAACAATAGAGCTTCTGAGGACATTATTTCATTACAGCCTTGGAGAGAAGGGGAGGCCAGAGAATAAAGATTTCATCTCAGATCGTGTGGGGCTGGGTTTCATCTAATGGATTTTAGTACACAGGAAACCCATGCTTTATGAAGAAATGATTACACTAAATCATTTCTTATAACAAAAGGCCAAAGTCAGAAAATATAATGATCCCCAATTTCCTATAAGCAAGAAATAGGCAAACAACATCTCTCACCTTTGTGTACCTAAACTTCATGAAAAGTATGCATCTTGAAGCCTACTAACATTTTTGGTCAATGATGTATAGAAAACAATGTACTTAATGTATATCTATTGTAGCACATTTTTCCAGTAGTGGTTCCCAATGATACACCTTCCCGTGTCCATGTCTTCATGAATTTCCCTCCCCAAATGACCATGGGCTTTACCATTGCACTTAATTTGACCAATGGGATGCCAGTAAATGAAACACAAACATAGGTTTGAAAAGTATTTGCCCAAACAGAGTTTCCCTTCTTGGAATACTGTCATCTTGGGAAGAAACTTGGTACTTGCCTGTTGGATTTACAGGGTCCATCCAAGAACCAGCACAAACCACCATACTGTGAGTGAAGTCCTCTTAGTCATGGCACCAGAAGACTGCAGCCTCATTTGTGCTCCAAAGTGACACCAGCATAGGTACTGCCCAGCTGAGCTAAGCCCGGAAGGCTGACTCATAGAATCATGAACAAATAAAATGGTTGTTTTTAAAACCAGGAAGTTTTCACTGATTTGATGTACATCAAATGCTATTAGCTCTAATTTCCCAGAATTCAATATGTTTTTAATGTATTGGTGAGTAGGGGGAGAGAATTAACTACGTGCCAATTACAAACAATAGAGCTTCACAATCACACATAGAGGTTTTCATAAGCATAGTAAACATTGACAAGATGGATGTCAGGGATGTGTTGGCACTAAGGCAGGTCACGTGAGTCATACAAAGAAAGTGTCTTGAGATCATTAAGACTATGCTTTAAATGAACATCATCATCTCTTACTTATATGTGAGCATGGTATTATTTTACTTATATTTTAAGGAAGTAAGTAGGAGTAACAATGTGATTCAGTCTAATTTTCCCATTTTAAATAGTGGAAATAAACTTTTTGTATAAATTGTAATTTTATTTGGTTAATTTTTTATTTATTTATTTTAATTTTTTTAACTTCTCAATATACATTGTAGTTGATTTTTGTGTCCCTTTACCCATTCCTCTTTCCCCTTCCCTCTCCCCCATCCCCCACAACAACATCATATCTGTTCACTTGTCTTAACAAGTTCAAGGAATTGTTGTGATTTTTGTGTCTTCTTCCCCCCCACACACACCATTTATTTCTTTGTATAGTTACTTATTTTTAGCTTCTATAAATAAGTGAGAATGTGGTATTTCTCTTTCTGTGCCTGACTTGTTTCACTTAATATAATTTCCTCTAAGCCCATCCATGTTGTTGCGAATGGTAATATTTCATTCTTTTTAAAAGCAGAGTAGTATTCCGTTGTGCAGATAAATAACAGTTTCCTTACCCAATCATCTGATGATTGACATTTGGGATGGTTCCAACTCTTGGCTATTGTAAATAGAGCTGCAATAAACACAGGAGTAAAGGCATCCCCTTGGCATGATGAGTTCCATTCCTCTGAGTATATTCTCAGCAGTGGAGTAGCTGAGTCATATGGTAGATATATCAGTAATTGTTTGAGGAACCTCCATACCATTTTCCATAAAGGCTGCACCTATTTGCAGTCCCACCAACCGTGCATGAGAGTTCCTTTTTCTCCATAATCTTGCCAGCATTTATCGTTCTCAATTTTTTGGATTTTTTTATTGGTTATGAATATTAATGAGATACAAAGCTGATTGTCACCCAATGTGCCCATGATGTGAGGGACAGGTTCATATTGGTAGCATACCCATTGCCACAAATTGCATTTGTACCCCATGTCCCCCACCCAATTATCCCCAACCTTCCTCTCCCTCCCCCTTTCCTGACCCACTCCACTTTGTAGCCCAAGGAATGTTCTCTCCCTCTGCAAGTCCAATGCACTACTGTGGTCTTTTTTTCCTTCATTATTTCTCTCTTAGCTCCCACATATGAGTGAGTACATTATATTTATCCCGCTGTGCTTTGCTCTTTTCACTCAACATAAGTTTCTCCAGACTCATCCAAGTTGTTGCACATGGAAGAATTTCATTCCTTTTTATGGCAGAGTAGAATTCCATGGTGTATATATACCACAGTCACCATATCCAATCATCCATCAATGGACATTTAGGTTGGTTCCATGTCTTGGCTATTGTAAACAGAGCTGTGATCAACATGGAAGTGCAGGTATTCCTTTGACATGATGGTTTCCATTCCTCTGCATATATACCCAGAAATGGGATTGCTGGATCTTATGGAAGATCTATCTGTAGTTGTTTTATCCATAATATACAAGAAACTCAAGCAATAATATGGTAAAAACAAACAAACAAACAAACAAAAAGCCCCAAATAACCCAATTCAATAATTTGCAAAGAAGCAGAATAGACATTTTTCAAAGGAAGACGTACAAATGTCCAACAGGTACATGAAAAAATGCTCAACCTCAATAGTCATCAGGGAAATGCAAATTAAAACTACATTGATATACCACCTGACCCCAGTTAGACTGGCCATAATCAAACAGACAGTGAATAACAAATGCTGGAGAGGGTGTGGTGAGAAGGGAACACAGTTACGCTGTTGGTGAGACTGTAAATTTTTACAACCACTATGGAAAACAGTATGGAGGTTTCTCAAAAATTTTTTGGATATTAGTCATCCACAAAATTTCTCAGTTCTCTATTCTATTCCATTGATCTGTGTGTCAGTTTTGATGCCATACCATGCTGTTTTTGTGATTATAGCTTTGTGGTATACTTTAAAGTCAGCTAGTGTTATGCTTCCAGCTTATTATTATTATTATTATTTTATTATTATTATTTGCTCAGGATTGTTTTGGCTATGCTTGGTCTTTTGTTATTCCATATAAATGTCTTGATAGTTTTTTCCAACTCAGAGAAAAATGTCACTGGAATTTTGACTGGGATTGCATTGAATCTGTAGATCACTTTGAGTAATATGGACATTTTTACAATGTTAATTCTTCCAATCCAAGAGCATGGAATATCTTTCCATCTTTTTGTGTCTTCTTTAATTTCTCTCAGCAGTAGTTTGTAGTTCTCTTTGCTGAGATTTTTCACATCCTTAGTTAACTTTATTCCTAGGTATTTCATTTTTCTCGTGACTATTGTAAACAAGCTAGCTTTCTTGATTTCTTTTTCAGTATGTTCACTGTTGGAGTATAGAAATTCTACTGATTTTTGTGTGTTGATTTTGTATGCTGCAACTTTGCTGAGATCATTTATCAACTCTAAGAGTTTTTTTGTAAAGGCTTTAGGCTGTTTGATATGTAGGATCATATCATCATCAAACAGGAACAGTTTGACTTTATGTTCTCCGATCTGGATGCCCTTTATTTCCTTTCTCTTCTCTGATTGGTCTGGCTAGTACTTCCAACACTATGTTGAATAAGAGTGGTGAGAGTGGGCATCATTGTCTACTTCCTGTTATTTTTTTTTTATTTTTTATTTTTTTGTCTTTTTCCGTGTCCGGCAACGGATCGCAACCCTCAGTGTTGCCCCCGTACCGGACCGGGGACCGGCAACGGGATTGCAACCCTCGGTGTTGCTCCTGCACCTCGCTCAGCCAGTGAGCGGGAACCGGTCTGTATGTGGGATCCGAACCCTCGGGCGGGAGCGCCGCCGTGCTTCCCAAGCGGCACACTATCCAGTGCGCCACTGGGCCGGCCCTACTTCCTGTTCTTAAGGTACTTTCCATCTTTATCTGTGTTGAGATACTTTCCATCTATATCTAACTTGTAGAGAGTCTTTATCATGAGTGAATGTTGAGTTTTGTCAAATGCTTTTATAGCATCTATGGAGATGATCATATGGTTTTTGTCTTTGATTTTATGGATGTGATGTATCACATTTATTGATTTGCGTATGTTGAACCAACCTTGCATCACTGGGATGAATCCCACTTGATCATGGTGTATAATTTTGTGTATGCGTTGCTGTATTCTGTTAGCTAGTATTTTATTGAGGATTTTTTCATCTATTTCATCAAGGATATTGGCCTGCAGTTTTCTATTTTTGATGTATCTTTGTCTGGTTTGGGTATAAGAGTGATGTTTGCCTCATAGAGTGAGTTTGGGAGAATGGCCTCTGTTTCAATCTTTTGGAACAGTTTGTAGAGAATTCATTTCAATTCCTCTTTGAAGGTTTGGTAGAACTCTGCAGTGAAACCATCTAGTCCTGGGCTTTTCTTTGTTGGGAGACTTCTGATAACAGCTTCAATCTCTTTTATTGTTATTGTTCTGTTCATATTTTCTGTGTCTTCTTGGCTCAGTTTTTGTAGTTTGTATGTTTCCAGAAATTTATCTATTTCTTCCAGATTTTCAAATTTGTTGGCATATAGTTGTTGATAGTCATCTCTAATGATTCCTTGTATTTCTGAGGTATCAGTTATAATATCACCTTTTTCATTTCTAATTTTTGTTATTTGGGTCTTCTCTCTTCTTTTCTTTTTCTTTCTTTCTTTTTTTTTTTTTTTGTCTTTTTCATGATGGGTAAGGGGATCGCAACCCTTGGTGTGGTGTTGCCCACACCGCGCTCAGCCAGTGAGTGCACCAGCCATTCCTATATAGGATCCAAACCCGTGGTGGAGAGTCACTGCACTCCCAGTGCTGCACTCTCCCGAGTGCGCCACGGGGTCGGCCCTCTCTTCTTTTCTTAGTTAGCCTTGCTAAAGGTTCATCAATTGTATTTATCTTTTTCAAAAACCAAATTCTTGTTTTGGTGATCTTTGTATTGTTTTTCAGATTGCTATTTCATTTAGTTCTGCTCTGATATTATTATTTCTTTCTATCTACTAACTTTGGATTTGAATTGTTCTTGTTTTTCAAGATCTTTAAGATGAAGTGTTAGGTTGTTTCTTTGCCATCTTTCCATTCTTCTGAAGTCAGCATTTAATGTGATAAATTTCCTTCTTAGTACTGCTTTTGCAGTATCCCACAGGTTTTGTTATGATGTGTCATTATTTTTGTTAGCTTCAATACATTTTTTGATTTCCTGTTTAATTTCCTGTTTTAATTTCTACTACATATGTCATTAAGTAGACTGTTTAATTTCCATGTGTTAGTATAGTTTCTAGGTTTCATTTGTCATTGATTTCTGATTTTAATTCATTGTGATCTGAAAAAATACATGGAATAATTCCAATTTTTCAAAAATTTGTTGGGACTTGATTTGTAACCTAACATGTGGTCTATCCTGGAGAATGTTCCATGTGCTGATGGGAAGAATGACTATTTTGAGGTTGTTGGTTGGAATGTTCTGTAGACATCTGCCAAGTCTAATTGGTCTAAAGTGTTGATTAGATGTTGTGTTTCTACTGATTTTTTGTCTGGGTGATCTGTCCCATATTGAGAGTGGGGTGTCCAGGTCCCCTGCTATTATGATATTAGTGTCTGTCTCATCCTTTATGTCTAATAGCGTTTGCTTTATAAAACTGGCTACTCCGATGTTGGGTGTGTATGTACTTATGATTGTTATGTCTTCTTGATGGATAGATCCTTTTATCACTATATAGTGGCCTTCTTTATCTCTTTTTAGGGTTTTTGGTTTAAAGCCTATTTTATCTGTTTTAAGAATAGCAATTCTATCTCGTTTTTCATTTCTATTTACATAGTATGTCTTTTTCCATCCTTCCACTCTTAGTCTAGGTGTGTCCTTACAGGTGAGGTGAGTTTCCTGAAGGCAGAATATTGTTGGATCCATCTTTTTAACCCAGTCACTCTGCATCTTTTGAGTGGGGTATTTAATCCTTTTACATTTAGAGTTGTTATTGAAAGGTGTTGACTTACTCCTAGCATTTTGTTGATTTTTGTTTAGATGTCTTAAGTATCTCTTGTTCCTTTCTTTCTGATTTTTCATTTGTCTTCTGTGTTTGTTGGTTTCTTGGGGTGGTAGATAAATTATTTTTTCTCTTTATTGTTACCATTTTTGTTTTACTGGTGGGTTTTGTTCTTACTTGAGTATTCGTGGCAGTGATGGTTGTTTTTCAGATACCAAACCCAGTACTCCCTTGAGAATTCCTTGGAAGGCAGGTCGTGTGGTACTGAAATCCCACAGATTTTGTTTGTCTGAGAAACATACTGTTTGTCCTTAATTACAGACAGATAGCCTTGCTGGGGAAAGTATTCTTGGCTGGCAGTTTTTGTCCTTTAGTATTTTGAATATATCATCTCATTCTTTTCTGGCATTCAGGGTTTGTGATGAAATGTCTGATGTTAGTCTGATTTGGGCTCCTTCATAGGTGACTTGATTTCTCTCTCTTGCAGCTTTTAAGATTCTCTCTTTGTCTTTGAGTTTTGCCAGTGTGACTGTAACATGTCTTGGAGAGGACAATTTTGGGTGGAATATGTTTGGGGATCTTTGGGACTCCTGAATCCAAAGATCTGTGACTTTCCCTATACCTGGGAAGTTTTCTGCTATTATTTTTATTGAATATGTTTTCAATGCCATTTATTTTTCTCTCCCCTTTTGGAATACCCATGATTTGGATATTTGAGCACTTAAGGTGGTCTGTTACCTCTCTTAGATTTTCTTCAATTTTTAAAGTTCTTTTTTCTTTTCTTTTCTTTTCTTTTCTTTTCTTTTCTTTTCTTTTCTTTTCTTTTCTTTTCTTTTCTTTTCTTTTCTTTTCTTTTCTTTTCTTGTTTTTTTTTTTGGTCTGCCTGTGTTAATTCAAACAGTTAATCTTTGAAATCAGAAATTCTCTCTTCTGCTTTTTATACCCTGCTTGTTAGACTCTCTGATGTGTTTTTTATTTCATTGATTGAATCCTTCAGCTCCACAAGCTCTGCCACATTCTTTTTCAAGGCATTGATTTCTTTGTACATTTCTTCTTTCAGGTCTTGTATTTCATTGTGTTTTCTAACTGAGTTTTCTTGAACATTATTTAGTTTCCTTAGAAGTGTTGCTTGAAATTTCTCATCAGTCATTTCAAAACTTCCTGTTGTATAGGATCTAGAGCTTGAGAGTTATTATTTTCCTTTGGTGGTGACGTATTTTCTTGATTTTTTAATATTTGTGGTATCTTTCCTTTGTTGTTTAGTCATTGTAGCCGGGGGCATCACAGTCCTCACATTCTACCCTGATGTCTGGCTGGGATCCTGAAGGGACTGCCAATTCTGGGCTGCATAGAGTAGCCAATTCTTGGGCTGGGGTTCCCACGGTGCCTTCCTGTTCCAGCACAGCCAGCTCAGCTGGCTTGGGGCATGTGGGCCTGGTGGCTCTCAGGCCTCTCTGGGAGGCCAGGAGTGGTCAGGGCTGGTTGTTCCAAGGTGTTTTGTGCCTGCCTGTTTTGGCACAGCTGACTCAGGGTGTGTGGGACTGGTGGCTCGCAGGCCTTTCTGGGCAGTGGGGACTGGGCTGGGCTGGGGAACACACAGCACCTTCCTGTTCTGGCATGGCTAATTTGTGGGCATGTATGTCCGGCAGTTCTTGGGCCTCTTTGGGCAGTAGGGACTGACCTGGGCTCGGGGTCCCATGGCTCCTGCTGGAGTGTGTCAGAAATAAACTGCTAATAATTTGCTGTAGAACTTGTGGTTTTCAAGAACAGATTACTGACATTAAGTGAGAAAAACCTTGCATTATTAACCCCATGAATTCATACATCCCACAGAATGCACTGGGGAAAAATCACAACATTCAAGGCATAGTTTTGTAAAACAACAGTTGTTCTCAGTTGACTGCTGTTTCTCAATTTGATCTCAAAGCCAAACATAAGTTTTGACTTAATTGTGTAAAAGCAGAGAACACTAGTCAAAAAGTCAGGATGCCTGACATCTACAAATCATGTGACCCTGGGCAACTCACTCTTCCAACTGTTATTTATTTATTTATTTATTTATTTATTTATTTATTCATTCATTCATTCATTCATTCATTCATTTATGTTTCCTACATAGCAGAAAGACCCTGCAAACCCTTCCTGAACCACCAGAAGTAACTATCAGGACAGAGGTAGCATCAGCGTATCTCTAGATACAAAATGTGGTGCCAGACTAGGTTTGAGAGAGCTCCAATTCTGGAAAAAAATGAAGCTAGAGTGAAGTAATGGGAGTGTGCTAGGGAGGAATGTAGTTGTAGAGGTTTATAATTCTTGTTCTTGTTTTATTTTTAGTATAGGGTTTTTAGGTAATGCATGTATGGAACAAAAGTCCTTGGCTAGGTGATAAAAGCCCATAGCTAGTGGGCAACAGCCCATCTAATCAACCCTAATAACTGTTTAGGGATGGGATTATGTACTTTGATTATTTTACATACTGATTGTTGTTAAAAGATGTTGAAAGAATTGCTGTAGGAAAAAATGTGAAAAAATATTTATTCTGGGCAAGCTGCTTGTTGGTGGAAACTTTAGAGACCATTATACTTAGATTTAGTCATAAGAATGTAACTTTTGCTTAAATCATTTAAGGAGAGGTTTGGGTAATTTTAGACTATATAATGATCGCACTTTGATCAACTTAGCTTTTCACAAATTGAATGATGTTGCTAGTTTCTACTGCTTAAGCTATACCTAGCCATACATAACTTTAGTCACATTGCCCATGTCTTTGTGTTCTTTTGAAATGATTGAATGAACTGACTTTTCTGGTGAAACTTCCTTGCCTGTACAATAAAAACAGCAGCTAACTTTGAATCAGGGCTGTATCCAGTTTCTCCTTCTAACAGAGGAGTTGCTGAGGTGCAGTCCCTTGGGCTTCTCATTGCATTCATGTTGCTTCGAGTAATCATTTTTGCATCTCCATTACACAGAGAGAAGATCAACATGTAGTCACATCTTCTCAGCTGTGACGTGTCATTCCTCCATCCCAGACCACACCCTGAAGACCCCTCCAGTGAGTCACATTTTCTAGGCCCTTGTCTATCCCCCAACCAACTCACATCTCCCTTATAAAAGTTAGTCTGAATGTCCCAATATCACCCAGTCTTTGACAGCTTCTGGAGAAGGCAGTCACACTCACGTCCTGCTCATTCTAGGCAGGAGGCTCAGTCGTTACTTGGGCCTTGAGAAGATAAGATCTTCACCTTTCTGTAGTTCTTCATCTGCTCTGAGTGCTGCTGAGAGGGCTCAGCTCAGATGTTCTCTCGGGTGGAATTCCTACTCACGGGGTCCCCCTTCACACTGCATAAGAACGACACTGTTCCAAAGCAAATGGGACCATCATCCAGGACCCCAGTGTCTTTCATAGAACACACTGTCCCTGGAAACAAGGCCTTCATACATTTTTGAAATGTCAGATCAGGGGTGCTAAGCATGCTATAAACTAGAGGAGGAAAACAGAAAATTCACTGCTGGAGAGAAACCGACACCTACAGACACAGCTGCCACACGGCAACTCTCAGTCTGCACGCACTGCACAGTCACTTCTCTGGGAATTTGGGGCATTTCCTAGTATTGCTACTATGCTCATGTTACAGATGGGTAAACTGAGTCTCATATAAACTACTAACAGGCTCCTTCATGGCAGAGCTAGAATGTGAACTCACGGCACATCTCCATCCCCTCCACCATCTTGGACTTGACCACCCTGTTTGTGAAGCTTCTGGAACCAGCTTTCATAGCACACGCCTGGCCTTCCAGCAGTGCACTGTCTTCTGACAAAGCATTCATGGGAAGGACAGCCTGAGTCGCCCCTTCCCCAGCCCCAACCTGTGGACCCACGCTAATGTCACTGCTCCATCCCACTACGTTCCCACTGTCCCCTCCAGAAGCCACCAACACTTGATGCCGCCATCATCCCCTCTAAGCTTCAACACCTCCACACCCCACCACGCCCAGGATCCCACTCTGGTCCACATGTCCCTTCCTCAGCCTACATTTGTCCCACCCCCATCCCCCAGTCCCCAGGGTTTGGGGAGGGGACGGCTCATCACCACCTCAGCCTCAGTGGGTGGACGGTGCGGAGGCACAGCGGGAAGGGCTGGGCACAGGCTCAGGCGAAGGCGACAGCAGCTGCTCCCCTGAGCCTGTGGGACGTGAGACGCGGCCGCGGGGAAAGGACCATAGATGCCAGACGCCACCCAAAGCCGGTCACAGGCACATCCAGCGCTCAGGGCCGGCTTGGGGTGAGCCCCAGAGAACACGGCTGCAGAGACGCCGTCGCTGCTGGAGAGGGACAGCCAGGGCCGCTCCTCCGGGACTGTCCCCACAGATCCTGCAGTGCTCAGCATCAGCTTTCCTAGGGCTGAAGGAGCCGGAGGCCTTCCTGGCGGAGGCGGCCTGGGTGCCCGCAGAGGGCGCTGCTGTTCCCATCAGCCCAACAGAATCTGCTCAGCGTGGCCGCAGCGCCGTCCCCTGGGAAGGCAGCGCTCAAGACGCCTGCAGGGTGCTGGCTGCCATGAGAAGTACAGATGGCTGCGGTCACGAACCTCTTTACCTCATGTGTCCCTTGTCCCTGATGGCTCCTCTTCACCCTCCGTGTGACCACCTCACCCCTGCCTCAGACGCTCCGGCAAGGTCGCCTCCTCCCCACCCACTTGTGCAGGGCCGGCAGAGCTGCGCCGTGCCTGGGCTGGTTTCATAGGCTCTTGTGTTTAGTGCCCATTAGTGGGGTTGTGGGGATGGACCCGGGGAAGGGGGCTTGTGAGGGGAAGAGGCGGCCCTCATGGCGGGGCCTGCAGCCTGCCACCCACTAGGCAGAGCTGAGCTCACTGGTGTTAGTGACAAAGGGAAGGAGGCACACAATTTAGAAAGCAGGATGATGGTGCAATGCATTAGAGCCCCCAGCTCAGCCAGAAGCCAAACCCCAGGTGGTGCAAGAGGGGCCACTGTCCATACTAGTCATCTCTGCTGTCACAAGCCACCCCAAAGCCATCTCATTTGCTTGTCATCCTGTGGTCAGCAATTTGGGTGGGGCTCAGCTGGGGTCCCTCAAGAGGCTGCGTCATCTATCAGCTCCACCAGGGCTGGGGTCTAAGGTGGCCCCATTCACATCGTTCCAGAGCCTCTCAACAACTCACCTGGAGCGTCAGCGAGGGTGGGGTGCACGGGGGTGGCTCCTGCCACTCTTGCCACAGCCTCATGTCATTCCACAGGGACTCTGCAGCAGAGGACTTGTTCACCTGCATGTGTACTTCTCACTCCACTGACTGAATGACATCTGGGACCCGCTGGACATGGGCGATGACCGCTGTTCCCCCGTGGGGCCCCGCTGATGGGGTGGGGTAGCGGGTGTGGCCACTCACCAGGCTGTCATGTCATGCCAAGGTCACCAGCAAAAGAGAGGCTGCCGGCCCATGGTGTTGGAGCTGGGGTGCGTGTCCCAGTGTCCTGCATGAGTGACGGTCCCTCCACTCAGAGGCCTGGCTGTTGCTGAGCTCCATCAGCCGCTGAGAAGGAGAGACGCCCACAGCAGCACGACCAGGCAGGAAGCAGGAGCTGTGGTGGATATGCCACCACCTTCCACCCCTTCCGCTGGCCTGGCACCATCTGCAGGAGGAAGAAGCGCTACTTGGTTGCTCCGGGGCAGGAGGAAGCCAGTGGCACTGTTGTGGTGGCCTGCACTGTGACCTGCCGTCCCCCAAGCATCTCTGCATCCTTGGGCAGAGCTATGCATGCTGCACAGCCACCCTGGAGGCCACACAGGAGGCCACAGTGTCTGTGCCCAGCAGGAGGCAGCAGCCAGTGCACAACCCTGGAAGGCGGGAGCCCCACCCGTGACACACCTGAGGCTGCCCGGGACCCTGCTAGTGGCAGCCCCTGTCCCTGGCAGGATGGCAGAGTCGCACTTCCGACCATCCCTCCGGGAGATGCCCCATGAGAAGGGGCTTCCCGTAGTGCTGTTGAGGCCCCAGCCCCTCTGTGTCACTCCCTGCCACCTTCCTGCCCTGGACTCAAATGCTCGGAGTCATCTGCAGGCTGGAGGACCCCAGCTCGATGCCCTCTTCCCTGCTGAGCTGGTGCCATCAGAAGGTGACAGAGGGCTGGGCCCCATAGCGTGTCCCACATTGGCACCCCGTGGCCCCAGGCCTGGCGCAGGAGGCCCTGGTCAGTGTCCACAGACCTGGCGGGGATAGTGGCAGTGCTGGCTGTGAGCTCCTGTGGGACCGTGTCCCTTTAGCACCTGCCAGAGGATGGGGCACCCTAAAAGGAGTGGATAAAAGGCAGCTGCCCTGCTTCAGGGCCCCTGAGAAATAAAGCTGTTTCTCACCACTGTGGCCTGAGACATGCCCCCTGTTGGGCTTCATGGCCTCAGCATCCCCAGGGATGGCTCCTCTGCTTAACATCTGTTGGGGTCCTGCCACCTATGGACAATTCCTGATTCCCTGTTCTTGGGTGAGGCCCACCAAGGATAGGGACTCTGGATCCACTGAGAATGCCCAGGTGGGAGCATGTTGGTCCATGTGTCCTGCAGGAAGCCTGCCAGTGGCCAGGAGCCAGGTGTTGGTGGCAAGACCTGAGTTTTTAGGCCCTCCCAGCAACCCCTCAGGTGAAGGCCAGAACATCTGAGCCCACAGGGTCCAGTCTGCCTGCTTCTGGAGGCTCCTCTGTGTGACTCAGCCCTGTCCACTGTCACATGCTCACATACACCCTCTGCAGCACCCCTGCCCATCTGGCTCTGCCTGCACATTCCCCTGGGCTGCAGGGAGGCAAGGAGGAGGTGGGCACAGCACTGCAGGCCCACATCGGGCATGTTGAGCTGGTGATGGTCACCTGCACCTTGAGGCAGGGGAGCTGGGACAGAGAGTCACCTTCCAGGTTCTGGTCCAGCTGACACCATGGATGGAGAGTTGGTGCTGACCCCCAGTGACCTCTAGATGGCATCCCAAACCTCTCACAAATTCAGAACCAGTGCTAACCAAACATAGGGGCTGGTGAGAGCTGAAGCAGGGGCCGCTTCATGGGGAGAGTGAAATAGTTAACACGAGCAGCCCTTCTAGTCTTTTCCGCAGGGGTGGACACTAGGCAGGCACTTTCCATGGCTCATTCCAACTGGTCCCTGCAATGACCTTCTTGGTCTTGTCCTTTTGGCACCCACTTTTCGGATGTGCAAACAGCTCAGGTGCAGTGACATTCTTTTTTTTTTTTTTTTCCTTTTTTGTCTTTTTTACTGACCGGTAACGGGATCGCAACCCTCAGTGTCACGCCCGCACCACGCTCAGCCAGTGAGTGGGAACCGGTCTCCACATGGGATCCGAACCCTCGGTGGGAGTGCCGCCGCGCTCCCAAGCGGCGCACTCTCCAGTGCACCACTGGGCCGGCCCTGCAGTGACATTCTTAAGCCAGAGCTAGTTGGAGCCAGGTCACCTCTGTGCCATAGAGGAGTGGTGCTCACACTCACAGCAGGAGGCCTAGCACCTGGTGGGCAGAGGTGAGGGCTTAGCAGGAGCACAGGAAGGTGGGGGTGTGGGAGGGGTCACTGCCCAGGTGGCCACACTTGATGCCCCAGCAGCTTCTCCAGCGTGTCTGCCTGGACTGTCCCCACACAGCAGGCCTCTGCTCTCTGGGGTGGGACAAGATGGGGCCAGGGCAGCTTGGATGTCCAACCTCCTCCATGGGAACAGAGTCACTGACCCCATGTCATAGACGGCACTGACGTTCCAAGAGGTCTTTGGATGACCTAACTTGTCACAGGGCTGAGATGTGGCCAGCTGTGAGCTGTAAGAGTAATAGAACCACACTTGTGTCACTTCATGTGATGTGCAGCTAAAGCTGGAACAGTGGCACGAGTTACAGTGAGGGAAATTAAGCTTTAATTACGAGGCCAAGTAATGGAGTCCAGGTGGCTAAAGCTCAGAAACATCCTGATCTCTGGGAACACTTACAGGCAGGGAGTTTTAAAGAAAGTGTTGGGGGTTGGGGAAGGGGCTGCGTGAGTCACCAGTTGACTGTTCTGAGTGGCTGCGTCTCTGAGCACAAAGAAGCAAGATCTCCACAAAAAAAAGACACAACTTTTAGTTTGCTTTATTACTTACCAGGCTCCTATCAGTCTGTGTTCTTGAAGTTCACCTCCTTACACATTCCAAGGGCAGAGAAAGTTCTGGATTTTGTCCTATAAAGACATCTCAAGGATGTGTGTCAAGATAAGTCCCCTGTCCCTGGCGCTTAGCGAATGTTTTATGTCCTCCTCATCACTTAGGTTACATCCCGTCCTGCCCAGCTGTCTTCTTTGTGCTTCCTACTCATTTGCTAGTTGTAAATCCTAACTCCTTAATTAGAGAGTCTGTTCCCAGATCCTAAGTCACATCAGCTTGAGGGACCAAGACCACAGCTCACTTTCATTAAACTTTTGGGAGGGTTTCACTGAAATGGGGTGTCCACTCAGTTACAGAACGCAGGATAACCTGACCACAAGGCTGTGTTCAATAATTGGTCAACAATGACAAAAATGAAAATGGTAATAATTACAACAGTGACGATTTTAACAATGGCAATGGCCATGTTGCTGGTGATAATAGGAATAAAAGTAAACCCAAGGAGGTGTCAGAGGAGCACAGACCTCTCCGAGTGAACGAGCAGGTGCTCATGTCAGGACCAGGGGTGCTCTGGGGTCAGAGCAGAAAGAATGCAGCATGAATGGGTTCTGTGAAGGTGAAGGACAGAAGGTAGGTGGGAAAGAAGGCAGGAGGGCAGGGGCCAACAGGAGACTCGTGTGTGGAAAATACCAGGCGAGCCTTGGGAAAGGAGGAAACCGATGCCACTGCCAGAGCCCAACACCACCCGGGTAGAGTGAGGGTCAGGGTTGCTGTTGATGTTGAGGTTTGGGTTTGGGTTGAATTAGGGAGAAGGGTTGGAGATAGGATTAGGGGGTGCAGTTAGGACTAGAGATTATGGTTGGTTTTAGGGAGCAGGGTTAGGATTAGTGGTTAGGGGTTAAGTAGGTTGGGGTTAGAGATTAATGTTACAATTGGGGTAGGGTTAAGTACTAGAGTTAGTGTTAGTGGTTAACGATAGGCTTGCTGTTGGGGTTAGATTGAGAGGTTAGTGTTAAGACATTATTAGACTTCAAGGTTTACATTTAGTGTTAGGGTTGAGTTTCAGTTTAGGGGAAATGGTTGTGTTTAGGGGTTAGAGTTGGAATTGTAGTTAAGTGCTAGAGTTTAGTGATAGGTAATATGTAAACCTGTTAGGAGTTAAGGATTATGGTGATAGGTTGTGTTTATGGTTTAGGGCTTAGGCTTAGTTTACTGAGTTGAGGATTATGGTGTGTTAGGGAAAGGGTGAGGGGTTAAATATTAGGTGTCAGAGGTTAGGGTTAAGAATTAATGTAAGGTGCTGTCTAGTTAGCTTAGTTGGTTTCAGCACTTTGTTGATAATGCCAAGGTCCAAAGTTTGATCCTTCTACTGGCCAGCTGACAAGAAAAAAAAAAAAAAAGAATTAGATGCAAGGCGATTTGGAAGTTGGTATCGTCCCAACCTCCAATGACAGTGGCCAAAATGAGAAATTTATGTATGGAAAAAAGCTTTTTAGGGCAGAATTGGTGACTGTACAGGTGTGGACAGTGAGGATAAAGGAGATGCTGGAGATAAAATCTGGACTTCTGTCTCCATTGAGTGATTAGATGCTGGTCTTGCTGGCTGAAGAAGGGGATACTGACAGGGTCAGATTCAAGTAACGAGCTTGAGGGCCATTTTAGTCACGCTGAGGTTCAGATGTCCTCAGAGCACAGATTCCCATTCTAGAAAGATCCAATTAGACAGGCTCTGTTCTTGGACCCAAGTCCATGTTTAACTCATGGTGAGAGGCACACAGGACTTCTGCATCCCACCATGCCTGATGTAATCACTGTCCAGTGAAGTCCAGCCTCAGCACATCCACTTTGTAGGTGGAAACTCTGTGGAATATTCTTAAAGCAAATGTACTTCACAGGGCCTGGTTTTCCAAAGCCTTGAAGTTTCAAATATTCACCTTGCAGAAGACTGGAAATTTTCTTTAGGCTACAAAGTCTCTTTTGTAAGACAAAGATTTGTGGCACAGTAAGGTTGCTGGCTCAAGGACAGACAGGTTACTGATTGATATGTGTAGATACTGGAAAATTTCTGGAGGGAGAAGGAATGTTTGCTAAGATCAAGCTTGTGTTGATAGGACCACTTAATTGCCTTACAGGAATGTCATCTGGCTCATTTCACTGAAAGTTACCAGCCTATATTGTTAAACTATAACCCCACCTATGTTCTCTTCCTGTAACTTCCTAGTCTGGAAAATGTATGCATTAAGAGAACCCCAATTTGGGGTTAATTTCCCAAGGAAGGGATGCGTCTTGCTTGAGTGTTTCCAAAGGAGTTAACCACTTTGGGGCCTCTCACTGCTCAGAAGAGATGGGCTTTGAGTAATCCTTTGCATCTCTGTCACCCAGGGAAAGAAGGGTGACAAATCTGTGGGGGGCAAAGCAATACAAAGCAACAAAACTCCACTGCCCAACTGGCCACCATTGTCCTGCATGTCCAGGACCCAAGTCTTCTGGAGCACCAGAACCTTCCAAGTGTAGAAGGGCCTGGAGGTTGAACTGACCAGTGAGGAGTGGCATAAGCAAGTGAGGAGAGATGCTTGGGGGGAAGGCCCTATTTATGTAAACCAAGATGGTCCTTTCTAAGACACAGGATATGGGGCCGAACCCATGGCTCACTCGGGAGAGTGCTGCGCTGGGAGTGTAGCGGCGCTGGGAGCTCCGAGGCCGCAGGTTCGGATCCTATATAGGGATGGCTGGTGCGCTCACTGGCTGAGTGCAGTGCGCATGACACCAAGCCAAGGGTTCTGATCCCCTTACCAGTCACAAAAGAAAAAAAAAAGACACAGGGTATGACTCTGAGTCAAGGGCACTTGGTTGCAGGGAAGCCATAGAGAATAGATCCTGAAGGGTAGGCCACCAATCTTCCCAGGAAGCAGTCCTGCCCAATGGAACCCTCCACCCCCATGCAAGATCTTGTTAGACCAGGATCTCATGAACTTCTCAGAACACAGACAGTTTGTAAAAAAAGAAAGAGGAGACATTTGTCTAGTGAGAAACTCAGCAGCAACCACTTTGTGGGAGGTAGGGAAGTGTGGCGATCTGGGTATACAAGACTTCTGCTTGAGAGAAGAGTGCCATCTCCAGGAGAGGGGTAACAACAAAAGTGTGCATCTCAGTCCATATCTCAGTCCAGGATATGGCTTACCCAGCCTAAGGTGCCTGGCAGATATCTGAGTGGATGGGCGTAGTCATAATCTATCTAAATATTAGTAATGACACATACACCACCCTGACTACTGTATGGGCTAATTTCTTTCCTCTTCTTCCCCCAAAATAATTATTTTGCAATCTTAAACCCAGGAACTTCAAAAGGTGACAGCATATTGAGATAGGGTCTTAAAGAGGTGGCTAGGTTAAAATCAGTCTGGGCCCTAAAACAAGCTGACTGTTGTCCTTAAAACAAGAGGGGATTAGGACATATGTAGACACACCAGGGGTAATTGTGCACAGAGGATGACCATGTGAAGAGGAAGAGAGAAGGCAAACATCTGCCATTCAAGGAGACTGCCTTAGAGAAAATCAATCCTGCCAGCACCTTGATCTTCAACATCCAGCCTCCAGAACTGGGAGAAATACATTTCCATTGTTTAAGCTGCCCAGTCTGTGGTGTTTTGTATGGCAGCCCAAGCAAACCCATACAAGTAGCCAATATGAAATCTAGAGTAATGTGATGGGCTGTCTCTGTTCATACCAACAGGAGACTTGTCTATACTCCATTTAGAGAGGAGGTGCTACCATTCATAGCTTCTGCTGAAGTTAGTGATGTCTCTATTATGAGTTAAATTGTGTTTGCCCTTCCCCCAAATTTATATGTTAAAGTCCTAAACCACACCACCACAGAATCTGATGTTATTTTGCAATACTGCCATTGCAGTTATAATTAGTTCATCCAGTATGACTGATGTCCTCATAAACAGGATGAATTTGTGTACAGACTACACGGGGAGAACATGGGAAGATGAAGGCAAACATTAGGGTGATGATTCTACAACCCAAGGGATGTCAAAGATTGTCAGCACACTCCCAGAAGCTAGAGGAGAGACATGAACCAGATTCTCTAGGATCAGAGTGATCGAGGTGACCTCCTTTTGGAACTCCCATCTGAATCTTAATTACCAGCCTTGCCGATTTATAGAACTAAAACTTCTGTGTACAGACAAGCCTCAAAATATGAATCCTAAAGTGCATGAAGTGTTAATATGAAACACACTGTATCAGGTGTCCTTGCTGCAAAGTAAGTGGTATGTAGTAAGAATATAGGGACACCCATGGGGAAAACGGGGTGTTCACAACATGAGACAGAAACCAAGGTCTCACATTAGCTGGGTTACTATGAGTCTGGTTAGTGTTAGTCTGTTTCAGGTGGCAAAAACATGGCTCATTGCCCTGCAATGGCTGTAGGATTAAAATTTAGAATTTAATGGGGTCACATCTATAGATTGTAATAATAACCAGTTCTTTATCTGGGAGAGAGGGACAAACCTTTTCCAACTGTGTAGTACAATACATTGAAGATACACAAATTAGTGTATTGGATGAGAACAAACATTTTTTTTTTTTTTTTTTTTTTTTTTTTTTTTTTTTTGACCAGTAAGGGGATGCACCCCTTGGCTTGGTGTTGCCCGCACCGCGCTCAGCCAGTGAGCGCACCGGCCATCCGTATATAGGATCTGAACCCGCGGCAGGAGCGCCGCTGTGCTCCCAAGTGCTGCACTCTCCCGAGTCCGCCATGGGCCGGCCCGAGAACAAACGTTTTCTAATGGTTTGGAAGAGAGCTACCGTATAAATTTCTCGCTTGTTTAACCATTTAAAGGAAAATAGGTGCATGATTTTTTCATCCTCTAAAATGCATCTGCAAAAATAAACGTGGGTTCTAGAATAGCAATACCTACACGACAACTAAAAATGTCAAATTACTTATTAATATCATGCTGTAATTGGCCAATATTCGAATTTCCCTGTTTTTCTCACAGTGCCTCAGGTTGTCAAACCAGGATTTAGTAAAGAATCAGAATTCCACCTCGTAATAACGTGGAAAGAGACCAGTCTTGATCCATCAGGTCCTGTTCTCCTGGTAGCAGGAATCCCTGTTGAGAAAATAAACAAAATCTTCTCCTTCAGTCCCTAAAGGATGACAGCAGAGGCTTTTGGGAAATGTAGTTTGTCCTCCAGTGACGTCACCAGCACAGGGGCACCAAACAGCTGCTCCAAGTTCCTTCTCTACACAAGCGGCTTTGTTCGCGCTGCCATCTGGGAAATGTAGTTTCCCTCTGCAATGATGACACTTGCGCAGGACTACGGGAAGGGCTTTCTGGGTTTCTTCTGCGCATGTGTGGATCGCCCACTCCGCCATTTTTTTGTCTGGAAATTCCGGATGTCCCGGACGTCCCTGCGCTGCTCCTCAGATCCTGGGGTTGGATTGTGCGTCCTTGAGGGTGAGCGCCAGGGTGAAAGAGGAGCCCGCGGGCCTCGGGGGCCCCGGGGAGCAGACGGTGTCCCCGCACTTTGCAGGCAGAAGCGCTGTGGGCCTCAGGCGGGTGGGGCCTGACGTGCGGGGCGAGCGCGGACCTGGGCCGGGCCGGGGAAGGGGCTCCCGAGCTGCGCTTTCCAGACGGTTCCATCAGAGGACGGCGCTGCCGGAAGGAGGGCGGGCGCTGCGGGGTGTGCAGAAGCCGGTTCCAGATGTCCCAGGATGGCTGCTCAGGTCCCAGGTGGCGACGGGAACGTGGGTGGGGATGTCTGAAGACAGCGAGCCTGGGAGGTGTGGGGAGGTCACGTTCGAGCTGCCCCATCAGGAACCTGGTACCGACCTATGGGACGTTCACTTCACCATCTGTACCGCGAGCGTGTGGACATTAGCGTGATGCTCCAGATCCCAGAGGTGAATCTGGGATTGTGAGGTGTGTGCGGACTGTCACTCTGTGGCTTCTGCGGTCGTGGGGTGGCTCGGTGTCTCTTAAGCAAGTCACGTTTCTGGTCCCTCCTGCACTGTGCGGCCTGCCTAGCGCTCCTGGTTTGAATTTACAGAAGTTGATACACAACCTTGTTTCCAGGACATTGAGTTCTAGGAAGGAGATTGGGGGACTGGATGTTGGTCCCATTTTCTTTGGAATGAAGGAGGTGTGACAGACTTTGATGGACGGTGTCCTGTGAATAGGAATCCTACCTGGGAGAGCATCATTGTGGCCAGAACCCCCTCAGTACTGCTTCAGGGCAGAGGCAAAAGAGTCCCAGAAAGTGAGGATCCGAGCTTTGCACAGTCTAAACAGTGATTGTGTCTAGTGCTTAGATCGCACCAGGGTTGGCTGATAATACCTCATTCAATGGGTATCTGAGGCTGGACGGTATCGGAAGGTTTGGGCCAACTTTCAGAAGGGAGAAGTGAATCAGACTGAGAAAGAGAGGCAAGGACCAGGAGGTGTTACTTATTGAAGAGGGTTTGAAGGTGTTCCATGGGGTGCAGTAATAACCTGTCACAGCTGAGAGGATCTGTCTGCAGTGCTCTCTGACCACACTCCCATTCCTTCAATCTTCCCTCATTGTTCCCAGTGTCTGAGCTCTCAAACCCAGCCTATCACCAAATTTGGCATTTGGAGATGTGCTGATGATTCTCTGTCTTCACAGTTCTTTTCTGGTCATTCAGGAATGGTTTTCCCCATATTTCTACCTTGTAAGAAAAGTGTAAATAAGTGGATTTGAAGGAATGTGACTTACCCAGGATCACATGATTTGTTGATCTTACACATCCTGACTTTTTCGCTAGCATTTTCCATGTTGCCACATTTAAGTCAAAACAAATGTTTTTTCATTTCTGAGATTATTTTTGTAATGCTGAAGTCAATTTAGAGCAAACATTGCTTTAACATACATTGCCTTAAGCATGTCTATCTTTTTTTAACTCCAGTACTTTCTTTGGTTTATGTCACCTCAAAGGGTAGATAATATATATATATTTCCCACTTAATGTCAGGGGGCTATTCTTTAAAATCATAACTTTTGCAGGAATATATTGGAGGCAATTTTACATTACTTAAAATGGGGAAATTAGGCTGCCCTTCCCTTCTACTCAAAACCAATTTCTTAAATGTAATTAAAACGTTTGTGTACTTCAGGCCGGCCCATGGCTCACTCAGGAGACTGTGGTGCTGATAACACCAAGGCCATGGGTTCAGATCCCATATAGGGATGGTCAGTTCGCTCACTGGTTGAGTGTGGTGTTGAAAACACCAAGCCAAGGGTTAAGATCCCTTTACCGGTCATCTTTAAAAAAAAAAAAAAAAAAAGTTTGTGTGCTTCAAAAAGTTCATGGAAAGATTTCTATTCTCTTTTCATTCTATTTTTCCCCAAAAGTTTTGAAAGTACCCTGGTAGAGTGCATTACTCACTTATAAGGAAAACTGTTTTTAAGTTGTAAGTCTTTAAAGTAAACAACTTGTATGTGATGTAAAAACCAATACAAAACAAAACTTACAACTTAATTTACTGATGTGAAAATAATTGTTTTTGATGATTTACATAGCCTCTGTTAGGGCTAGAAACTTCACTGAAATACATGTAGTTAACATTCATTGTGATTTTCAAAACTTCTACCTGTGGTTGTGAAGGTGTATTGAATGTATTTGACTTATAAGTTAAGACTTTTTTCCCCCACATAATTTTGTTACATATGTCTTGAATTTGGGGGACTTAGGTGTATGATTCAGCATTCGCTATGTAAGAAACAAATCAAACCCCGGTGGCTTATAAAACCCAGCCATCTTTTTCTCTTTTTCTGAAGTTCTATGGATCCACATCTTAGGGTGCATTTAGCCGGGCTATTCTCATTCTAGTGTTCCCTTCATTACAAATGTGGATTTAGTCACCTGGTGTCTTGACTGAGGCTGTTTGGTTAAAGATGACTTCACTCACACATCCTGTGGTTTATTCCAACCCTTGGCTGGGCCCTGTGTCTTCTTCACAGTATGATTATGTTTAAGAGAGAAGCACCAATGGCCAGTACTTTTCAAACCTATGTTTGTGTGACATTTTCTAACATGCCACTGTCCAAAGCAGGTCACACAACAAGGACTAGTTTATTCTCAGAGCATGCTGTATGAGGGCTTGGGTACAGGGAGATCAGTGTACCAGAAGAAATATACGTTATGTGTATTTTTTTACCTATATAATCATGGGCAACATGTGCTGGATTACAAGATGCACACTATCCAGATATTTAGGTACATAAAAGGAAGATGTGTTGTAATGGAAACATGTTTCTGGAATCATGTGAACTTAACATATTAATAGTGTAACAGTTAATATAGCCAAACTATTTCTACAACTCTAATTTTAGTGATGTCACAATGTGTTTTTCTTTGGTTTAAGGTATTAAGTTATATGTTTAGGTAATGTTGATTCATGCTAAGTCAGTAGGCTATGTATGTTTTCACTGACCCCAAAATAAATTGTGTAAGTGTTGCTATTAATGTACTTGTAGCTGCATCTTTAATGGGGTCCATGTTGCCCCTTATTGAGGCATGAAGGACTGTTCTCTCACAGGAAGGCTTTTTGCTTATTTGTCTTTTTCAGCTAATAAGTAGTTTTGGGAAGGAGAATCTAGAGCCAAGCCACAACAGTTCTCTCCTTAATCCACTCCATTCTCTTTGCTCCCAGTTATGCTGCCAGAGTGTGCTATGGGTTTACAAGAGCAACAAAAGATTAATAAATCTCTGGTAAGTTTTTTGGTTATTTATTACTCACTCTTATTTTGTTGTATTACATGAGCTTTATGGAATGTGTAAATTAAAATTGAAAAGTACAAATGAGTAGAACTCAACTTGGAAGAAATGTACATTCATAAGATAAAGTTAACACATAGATATAGCACTTTGTAAGACCTCAGAGTCATCTCAGTTGTATGAAAATTTTTCTCTAGTCTTTGTGATGTCATGGAAAGGAGGCAGACACCTTGTTTACGTGACTGGAATGGAACCTGAGAAGAGAATCTGCTAAATTCTATAGGAATGTGAAGACTTGATGGCACCAAATTCTGCAACACCATCAATGTCAGAAAGTTTTTCACTGCTTACCTGGAAATAAACATTTCTTGCTTTCTGCAGTGAAAATAGTTACCTGGTTCTAAGGCACAAGTTGCTTAGTAAGGTTTTTATAAAGTTTCTAAAGTTAATCTAGGTCCAGATGGCTTTAGAAGACTGTACTAAGATTCATAGATAAAACAGAATTATAACCTAAATTATAGTCAAATCCAATAACTATTCTCTAGTCTTTTTCTAACTTGAGGCTTCTCCTACATTTGGAACTATGGTTCACAGTATTCTCCTGGAATTTCCTCTGTGTTAATTAGTTTCTTTCATGACTTCACTGATGGTTTTTGCTCTTTTCTCCTGAATTCTTCAGTTTGTTCTTTATAACATAGCTTATCAAAGTGCTTCATCCTGGACCCTGTTCTTCTCATGTGAAATTCTTTTTCACGGATTCAGTCCTCTGTATTTTGCACTCTTCTTTCTCTCCAGGTCGTGCTTCTTCCCTAGTCGTTTGATCATAGGACTGTATTGAATGCTTGTTTGTAGCTATTCAAAATGTACCTCAAGGGGCTGGCTTGTTTGCTCAGATGTTTAGATCATGGTGTATTAACACCAAGGTGAAGGGTTCAGATCTCTGCACCAGCCAGCTGTCAGGGAAAAAACCAAAACATCACCTCAAGGTCAACAAATCTAAAATTAAAAACACTTCCCCTTCTTCTTTGTGTTATCACTACCACCTAACCACTGACATAAGTCACCAAAATGAGATTTCTCCTGGACTCCTCCCTGTTTCTTGGGTCTAATTTAACTTGTGTTACTTCCTGTTACTTTTCTTTGTTTGGTCTTTTCATTTTATTCTAATTTCTATATACACTGCCAGTATAGGGGGAAATGTTGGTACTCAAAAGACAGTAACTTTGTTCCATTGCAAATATCATTCTTGTAAAAACCTGAAGGTAATGTTTGATGGGCTATGAGGTTCAGTCCCTGGTGACCTATGCTTCTAGCCAGCACCTGTAGTGACATCCTTAGGAGTCCATGGGGAGAAAGTCTTCAAGAGTTATTGGAACATGTTTGAACAATGGTAAATAGAAGGACATGAGATAATAAAAACAGAAAGTACAAATTCTCATAATGTCTACCTTTTGCTTTGATAAATTTACAACAGTGATTCTATTTGTAGTTTTTATTAATATACAGTTATCTGTTTGTAGTTTTAAGACCCATCATGTTTTTAAACTTTCTTATGGATTGTATTTTATTCTTCTATTTTAGGTAATCACTTATAAGCAAATGAGAAAAGTGGATGTGTGCATTAGTCATCAGTATGTTTTTAAAGTGGAAGTGTAGCTAACAGCTAGTTAAGAACAAAAACTGACAAACCAGTTAACTGAACATTTACATTCACAATTGTAGTTTGAGACCTAAGATAAGATGTGAAGTGCTTTCATTCTTTGTTTTGAATCTAATATTCAGTGTGAACCTACACTCTTCATGTTTCAAATCAAAGCACTACCTAAGGTCTCTAATAATTTTTTTGGTGTTCCAGTGATCTGCTATGCAACAAAGTATCACAAAACTTTGTGGCTTAAAATAAGAACATCTTATTACATGTTACAATGTTTTGGGTCAGTAAACTGGACAGGGTGGTGTGGGTTTGATGCTACACAATGTCTCTGCTCTGAGCCAGAAAAATCCTAGTGGCTGGAAACATAGAGCAGACATCCAGCCCTCTCTTTGTGGCCATGTTGTACTTCCTCACAGAGTGGCATTCTCAGGGTAGTCACGTTCATCTGGCTTCTGCCAGAACAAGTGTCCAAGAGGCCCAGGCAGAAGCTGCAAGGATTCTTGTTATCTCCAGTCAGACACCAAGGCGTCTCTACCAATGTATTCTCTTAGTCAAGCACATAAGACCAGCCTTGATTCAAGGCAAAGGCAATTAGATTTCACCTCTCAGTAAAAGGAATAGCAAGACTTTGCAGCACTGTTTAATAGACCACAGTCTGCTCTCTGACCATAAATTTCTACCACATGCAAAATATACTTTGCCCCTCTCAAGAACCCTAGAAATATCCTATCATTGTGCAGTTGAGAAAAAGCAAACTAAATGAGCTCCAGTGTCCTGTCATCTTTTTAATACACACCCAGCTTACAGAAAACAGATGGGCATGACGATGTGTCCACTTTTCTTCAGACAGGATTAGTGAGAAGTGACAGCACTGGTCTGAGTAGTTACTTATTCCCCTCAGACACCTGCTTTAGTATTTCATTAGGAACCAGTCCTGGTCCCTGGAAAAGATGCTTTGTGTCTCTTCACTGTCTTCTGGGCTCTCATCCTTCTCTGTCAATATCTCTTTTCCTTAAATGCCTGGGTTTGCAGTTGACTGACTTTCTTTACCTATTTCTGGTTATTATATGTTGGGAGATCTAGCAACCTTTCTTAATTCTTTTTTGACTCAGGCCTTTTGATACAGGAAATTATCTGGTTTAATCACTGCCATAAAAACATGGGTTTTCCTTGGGCTAAAATACATCAGAGCAATGCTACCTCCACACATTCTGAGTCAGTCCATTTGTTCTCTGACCTCCCCTTCTCTCCAAGGTGGCTATTTCCTTAGAAGTTTTATTGTTTACTAGGCACTATCTATGTGTCAGACCCTAAAGTACTTAGAATGCTAGAAATATTTTTGGTCTTTCTTCTTTTTTGGAAAACACTGGATTTGATCCTTGCTACCGTCCATAAATGGATCGAAACACAGTTTTATTTCAAACACAGCAAGTCCTGGCTCCTTCATATTTTATCTAAATTCTGTTTGAAAATTGAACATACTTTTATTTTCTCAGTGACAGAGAGAGGAGGCCAGGTTGCACTTTTCCCATTGTGCCCCAAAGTCTCCTTTGGCACACACGTGAGATGGTGAGATACCCTTTCCATTTTCCACGTTATGGTAGGTGGTACTGTGGCCCACGTCCTTCAGTGTTCCATTTATTTCTAGTAATATAATTTGTCTTGAATATTTTTTGCTGGTATCAATATTTCCACTTAATCTTTTCATAATGTTTTGCTATAGTAGATATGTTTTCATTATTTTACTTTTAGTCTGTTTCTTTGTATTTAAAGTGTAGTTCTCTGGACAGCATACTTGGGTCTTACTTTCCTATCAAATCTGACAGTCTTTGCCTTAAGTAGAATATTTAATGCAATTCCATTTAAAGTAATGATTGATAAGGTTGAATTTAACTGTGACATTTTGCTATTTTCTATTTGTATTTGCCTCTTCTGCCTTTTAATCCTCTGCTTTTCATTTTTTAAAAATTTTTATCAATTATTTCTTTTTTAAAGATATTTCATGTCAGCTATTGACTTTTAAAATAAATCATTTTTAATTTTGGCAAAAAGCATATAGCATAAAATTTCCCATTTAAGTCATTTCTTAACCTTTATGTAGGTTTGAACATATTGATACTGTTGTGCAGGAGATATCCACAAGTTTTTTATCTTGGAAAATTGAAACTCTATATCCATTAAATGACAAGTCCCAATTTCTCCCTTCTCCCAGCCTCTGGCAACCACTTTTCTACTGTGTGATTCTAAAAATTTGACTCATCAGTGAAACCATACAATAGTCATTTTGTGAGTGTTTCATTTCACTTTGCATAATGTCCTCAAGCTTCCATGTTATAGAATATGTCAGGATTTCCTTTCTTCTTAAGGTTAGATATTACTTCGTTGTATATACCACATTTTATTGATCCATTCATTCATGGCTGAACATTTGGGTTGCTTTCACCTCTTAACTCTGTGAGTAATGCTGCTATGAACACAGAGGTGGAAATATCTTTTTGAGATTCTATTAATTATTTTGGATATATGCACAAAACTTGGATTTATGATTCCTATGGTAATTCTATTTTTGATTTTTTGAGAAATCACTGTACTATTTTTTTTAATAGGGGCTGCATCACTTTACGTACTAACATAAGGTGTACAAAGTTTCCAATTTTGCCAATACTTGTTATTTTCTATTGGGTGTGAAATGATATTTCATTGTGGTTTTGCATTTCTCTAATGGTTAATGATGTTAAGCATCTTTCCATGAGTTTGTTAGATATTGGTACATCATCTTTGTAGAAATGTCTGTTGAAGACCTTTGCTTATGTTTTAACCAGATTATTTGTTTAGTTGTTTTGTTGTACACATTTTAAAAATGTGTTCTTGATGTTAATTTCTTATGAGGTAGATGATATTCAATTTCTTTTCTCCTTTTTGAGTTGCTGATGTGAACAGTATTGTTTTCTGTTTTAAATTTTACTTTGTTATTGCTTGGGTATAGAAGTGATTGAGTTTTGTATATTAACGTATCCTTCAGTCTTGCTGTAATCAGTAATTAACTCCAGGAAGTTTTCTATTTACTTGCTAGCATATTTTGCACAGATAATCATATCATCTGCAACTAATGACAGCTTTATATATTTCTTTCCCAATCTGTAAATCTTTTATTTCCTGTTTCTTTGCATCACATGGGATGATGGTGATGCAAAAAGTATTACTCAAAAACCATTTCTTCTGAGCAGTGAGAAAACCTGAAGGGATTAATTTCCTGGAACCCTCAAGAGATAGGCATTCCTTCCTTAGGAAATTAACCATGAACTGGTGTTCTCTCCCCACATTTATTCTCCAGGCCAGGAAGTTACTGAAAAGGAACATAGGTGGGGTTATGGCTAAGTATAGGTTAACAATAGAGGCTGGTAACATCAGCAAAATAACACAGTGACATTCCATAATGCAATTTGCAAAAGGTTAAGTCAATCCACCAGCAACAGCTTGATCTAAGCAAGCAGTGTTTTCCGCTGCAGCAATTTCCCCAGTATTTTTACATATCAGTCAAGTAACTTGTCTATCCTTGAGCCAGCAACTTTGCTGTGTTACAATTCTTTATCTATGTCAGAGACTTTAGCCTGGGGAGTTTCCTATCTTTTGCAAGGTTAACATTTCTTTTTTTCTTTTTTGTCCTTTTTGAGACTGGCCGCACCGCGCTCAGCCAGTGAGCGCTGTGAGCACACCAGTCATCCCTATATAGGATCCGAACCCACGGCAGGAGCGCTGCTGCGCTCCCAGTGTGGCACTCTCCCGAGTGCGCCACAGGCTTGGCCTGCAAGGTTAACATTTCTTTTTTTCTTTTTTGTCCTTTTTGAGACTGGCCGCACCGCGCTCAGCCAGTGAGCGCTGTGAGCACACCAGTCATCCCTATATAGGATCCGAACCCACGGCAGGAGCGCTGCTGCGCTCCCAGTGTGGCACTCTCCCGAGTGCGCCACAGGCTTGGCCTGCAAGGTTAACATTTCTATACGTAATTCCAAAAAGTTAGGCTAAAACTGAAACTGCAGGGCTTTGGAAACTAGGCCCTGTGAAATATATTTGCTTTATAAATGTTAGTATATTCCACAATTTCCTTGTGTTGTGCTACCTAGTACTTTTAGTGTGGTGTTGGAGGAGGGATAAGAGGGTACATTCTTGCTTTGTTCCTGATTATTTGGGAATGCTTTGTGTTTCTCACCATTAAGGATGATGTTAGGTATAGTTTCCTGTAGATAATCTTTATCAAGTTGTGATGTTCCCCTCTATTCTTAGATTACTGAGAATTTTTATGAAGGGATGGTGTATTTTTTCAAATGCTTTTTCTGCATCTATTGATGTGATCCTGTGATTTTTTTGGTTTTTCTTTTTAGTGCTTTCATATTATCAATTACATTAATTGGAGTTACATATGTTGAACCACCCTTGCCTACCTGAATTAAATACCACTTGGTCATGGTGCATACTTCTCTCTAGACATTGTTGGATAAGGCTTGCTAATATTTTATTGATCTTATTTGCATGTACATTCATGAGAGTTAGCAGTTTGTGGTTTTCTATTCTCATATCATTGTCTGGTTTTGGTACTGAGGTAATGCTCTCCTCATATAGTGAGTTGGGAAGTACTTCATTTTCTATTCTTTGCAATAGAGTTTTGGAAGTTGGTATGTTTTTTGCCTTAAATGTTGGCCTGAATCTCCTGTGAACACTTCTGTTTTGAATATTATTGTTTACTCATTTTCAAAATAGATACAGGCCTGTTCACATTGTGTGTTTCTGTGTGTATCTTTTGGTAAACTGTGTCTTTTAAGCAATTGGCCCATTTCATGTAGGTTGCCAAATGTGTGCACAAAGTTGCTCATAGTATTTTATTAGTTGTTTGATGTCCACAGGATCTGTAGCAATGTCCTCTCTGATTTCTGATATTAGTAATTTCTGTTTTGTGTTCACTATCTTTTTAGTTAGTTTGGCTATAGGCTTATCAATTGTATTGATCTTTTTGAAGAATCATTGTGAGGAAAATAGTTTAGTCAGGCCCCCTTGCCTCAGGTCCGGCTGGGTGTGGTGCAGCATATCCTTTGTAAACAAGTTGTGTGGGAGTAGAGTTAGTGCATATGCATGCCCATGTATCCTTTTGCTTGTTGCTATTTTTGTGTGTGCTCTTCACTGTGTGAGGCAGTGGTTCTGAACTGCTGGTCAGCAGAGCTCACATCTAGAAATAAAGCCTATTATTTCTTCACCCATGGCTCCAAGAACCTTTTCCTGTTACCTAGCTTGTAGACCTGCACGTGAAGGGCTCGTTACCCAGTCTGGATAATGGGCTGAGGGGGGCAGTGAGCTCTAGCCCCAGCTCTGCAATCAGTTTTTCAGATGTTTATTTTTTCTCCAGACTTTTTTTCAATTTTATTTCTGTTCTAGTTTTTATTTATTTTTTCCTCCTTCCTTTCAGTTTAACTAGCTATTTTTTCACCCTCGATTCCAACAGTGGAAACATAGATTATTGATTTTAGATGTGTGTTAGGTTTTTTTTATGCATCCAGTGCCATAAAATTTTTTGAAAACACTGTTATTTCTGTATCCTATAAATTTTGTTGTCATTTTCACTTTTTTTTTCTTGGTGGCTGGCCAGTACAGGAATTAAAATCCTTCAACTTGGTGTCAGCTAACCAGTCAGCCCCATTTTCACTTTCATTTAGTTAAAAATATTTTCAATTTTTTTTTTTTTTTTTTTTTTTTACCCATGTGTTAGAGTGTGTTGTTTTATACCACTCTATTTGGGGTCTTGTAGTTATTGCTCTGTTACTGCTTTCTAATTTATTTCTTTTGTGGTCTGAGAGCACATATTGTATGATTTCTATTATTTTAATTTTGCTTAAGTATGTTATATGGCTCTGAATGTGGTCTTAGTGTCTTTTTTACGTGAGTTTGAGAAGAATGTCTATTCTATTGTTGTTGAAAGAAGTAGTCTGTAGATATCCATTATATCCAGATCATGTTATTAACATGTTATTAACTATGTCTTTTATGGTTTTCTGTCTGCTATATTTGTCCATTTTTGATAGAGGGTGTTGAAATCTCCAGTTTTGATGGTGGATTCTTCTATTTGTCCTTGAAGTTCTATTAGGCATGGTGTCAAATAGTTTAATGATCTGTTGTAAGGCACATACACATTACGAATTGTCCTCTGGGAGAACTAACTCCTATATTATGATGTAATACCACTTTTTCTTCCCCTCTATCCTACGTTTAAAGATGAAGTGTTTCTGCAGATTCTGTACTTGTTCTTATTTTACTTTTAACCTCTTAGGTTCATTTGCTCTGATGTCTTCAGATAACATGGAAGTTTTAATACTTTTCAAATCTGTATTTTCAGCTTAACTTTCTCTCTTGAATGCTGGAATCATGTACCCAATTGCCACTTGGACATTTCCACAGCTATTTCAAGTATGATGTATTCAAATCTGTTTCACTTTTGCTCTTTACATTTTTTCCCATTTTTTCAAACTTTGCAGTGCCAGGACATACCAAGCTTTGCTTATGTAGATAGCCTGAGAGTAAAACTCTTCAATTTCTGCACAGCAAATTACTACCACATTCTTTTTCTGCTTTTTTGTTCCCTATTTCTTTTTTATAGTGTTGTCTCTTTTCTGTGTGCTTTTTTCTCCATGTTGTAATGTAGTTGGTCTGTCACCCTGTTTTCTTTTTCCATCTCACTCTCCCTATAAGCCTTTTCCATTCTCCTTGTAGTGGATGACTATTTTTTTTTTTTTTTGTCCTTTTTTGTGACCGGTAAGGGGATCGCAACCCTTGGTTTGGTGTCGCCCGCACCGCGCCCAGCCAGTGAGCGCACCGGCCATCCCTATATAGGATCCAAACCCACGGCGGGAGCGCTGCTGCGCTCCCAGTGCTGCACTCTCCCAAGTGCGCCACGGGGCCAGTCCGTGGATGACTATTAAAATGCAAATAAAGTTATGTACTTACAGGACCACATTATTTGCTCCCTGTGGTATAGAAAGTTGTAGTGTACACCCTGGTGTGGACACAACAATCCTTTGGCACGTGTGAAGGAAATTTGGAATGCCTTTTTATGTACTTTTAATTCATACATAATTAAAAAACGTTAACTACATAAAATATTTTACTGTTTGAAATAGGTCCCATATTTAAGTCCAGAATCATTCTATAATCACTTGTTTCAATATTGTTTTTTTCTTATGCCACCCAAGATCATTCATTCAGACATTCTGCTGTGTGTAGTTCCATTAATGTAGGGTGTGTTCTTTGTGTTCTTATGACTGGACTTTTGCTGTTGCCTCATATTCATGAGGCCATGCAGTTCACATGGGAGAGTTTAACATCTTTGTCATATCGGTGAAGTGCAAACTGAATACAAAATAAAGGTATATTTTTTATTTCTTTATTACGCCAGACTATAATGAGCTTGTGTTTAAATTTGTTCATCTAACACAGTATTTGAGTTATGTATTTATACTTAGGTCTTCATGATTTTATACTCTCCTCGGAAAAGAAAAATTTTATTCACACTTTTATCACTGGCAACAAGGATATTAAGGTATAAACTAAGTTTTGTAATATTTTCATTAATTGATAACTTATTACAGTACCAGGATATTTGTCCTTTGGTTTTTCTTCCTCCCATTCTATGGAGTACAAAAAAATGGCATATTATGTAAGACACATGTGCACACAGAAGTGTGAACTCCCAGATTTCTGTTTTGTTACCTAGCAATATTGACTTGAGAATGATCTGTCATTAAAGGAGTTGGTGTCATTTGAGGATGTGGCTGTGGACTTCACCTGGGAGGAGTGGCAGGACCTGAATGATGCTCAGAAGACTTTGTATAGGGATGTGATGCTGGAGACCTACAGCAACCTGGTGTCACTGAGTGAGTAAAACTCCCCAGTAGCTTTCAGAAGAAACAGCTTCTTTTTGTTCATAAATATAGGAACCATTTATAGGGCTTCATGCTGTTTTGGTAAGATTACATTTCTTGAAAATGTGCTCTCTCTCTTTCTCACGAGGTTCAAATTGGCCACTGTTGCACAGCCTCTGAAGCTGAGCTCTTGCCATTCTTCCAAGTATCAGACTTAGCAGTTGTACAAAGTCCTACATTATGTCCCATTAACAGAACACTGCATTAACAAAGCTGAGGTGATTGTCAAGTTAGAAGAAGGAGCAGAGCCATGGACAATAGAAGAGTGCCCAGATCAGATCTTGCAAGATGTGTCAGTGCATACAGTGTAGAAGCCAAGAAAATTAAAGCCCATTAGATGTTGGAAGTGTTCACCTGTTTCTAGCAATTTTTCCCCCAAGTCCCAGACTTGAGGATGGCTCATCTGCAATACTGTATTACATAATCTCCAAGGTGGGGTGTCTCATGTGTAGCTCAATATTTTATTTTGCTGAATCTGTTTTATATGTAGCCCAAATCTAATTCTACATTTCTCTTCTTTAACATTTATTTTTATTTGTTTTCTTAACATTTTCAGATGTGCTTGTGTCTTCAATTCTCATGTACATTTTTTTCACATTTTATCTGTTAGTTTTCTGTTGTTTCTGACAGAATACCTGCAACTAGGTAATTTATAAAGAAAAGACTCTTTTTATTACAAGTTTGTTATGGAGGCTCAGCATTCCAAGTTCAAGGGGTTGCATCTGGTGAGGGCATTTGTTCTGATGGGGACTCTACAGATTCCCAAAGTAGTGCAGGGTATTGCATGGCAGTTCACTAAGAAAATAGGAAAAGAGGTACAGCAGTGAGCCTTGTACCACCACATTGAAAATCATGAAGCTGAGGAGAACCCTACATGGGAGAATGGAAATGCATGGACTGTGACTTTGAAGGAAAACCAGGAGATCCTGGGTACCAAGGCCACGTGAACTAAGGGTTCCATGTTGAGGGTTTAAGATTGTTGATTGGGAGTGGAGTTCAAAGTTAGCATTTTTCTGATTTTTTTAATGAAAATCATTCATAAAAAACAAAAATGAGAAATGTGCAGGAGACTCATTTGTTGAGAATAAAGGCCACCTAAACTTCACTGCACAAAATAAAAGATTTGACAAGAAATGAATTATCAGGTGGTGCTCCATGTACCAGGAATTGGGAGTGGAATAAAAGTTGATTTAAGGAGTCAAAAGAACATATTTCAAAGATGGTAAGAACAGCCTTGGATGCAGAACCAAATATTTTAGAACAGAAGTGGATGTCTAGGGTGAAGAACTGACGTTTCCTTTATTGTAATGGTTTATGTGAAACAGGAAGTCAAGTTAAATGAAAAGCTTGGAGGAAGGTATCTTTATCTATGGTGGAGAAAAGGATGTTTTATTTTTTGAAAAACTTCCACATCCCTATAGCCATTTTCTAAGGGAGGAGTTTAAAGCATATAAACATAAATGCAAAATCCTTATCCTCAGCCAAGGTCTTGTATATGTGATAAAAAATTGGCTCACTTCTGTACCTGATAGTAGCTGATGAAGGAAAACCTAGCCATCTTCATAGTGAAATAATGAGAAAATAGCAGCAGGAGATACACATTGTTGTAAAAATAAAACAAAGTAAATGGTGTAAAGAAATGAAAGGTGGTTGGTTGAAAACTACAAGAAGGCAGAAAATAAAAATACTTAATTACTCATAAATTAAAATTTACAGGTTAACAAAGAAGTAAAGAAAAACATGATATAACATTAGAAAACATATTAGTATAATATTACATTGTCAGTAAGAAGAAATTCCATGAACTCATGAAACCAATATTCAATATTTTTTTTTTATAAAATCTTTTGTTATTAGGATTGAAAGGCACTTCTGTGTTTACATGAGCAATCAATGAGATGTGATTCTGTGTGGTTCATAGAGAGTTTTTTTTTTTGTCATTTCAGATGTCCAGATAGATGACTTAGGGGAGAGGAACCAAGAAAGTCATGGTAGATGCTTGCAGCAAATTGTAATCACCAACAGCAACTCATCAGCTGAGGAGAGTGTTGTGTTAGGAAAATCATTTTATTTGAATTCATGTCATGTTTTAAATCTGATTATAAATAACGGAAAGTATTCAGAAAAGGGAAATGAGGAGTTTTACATATGTCAGAATACACTTCTTCGTAGAGAGCCCGATGAGATGCCTGCCGTAGAGAAACCTGATGACCATCATACTACTGGAAAATTGCCCAGACATCATGAACATCTTAGTCAGCATCCCAATATTCAAACTGTGCAACAGCCTTTAGAATATTGTGCAAAAGGGAAATTTTCCAACACAGAACCGATGATATTTACACTTAAGAAGATTAATATGAATGAGACCACCTATAAATATAATGAATATGGGAAAGCCTGTGGTAAGTCAGCTGTCTTTGCCCAAGAAATAAATCAGGTAGAAAGGAAAACTTTTCAATCTGGTATATGTGGGGAGGTGTTCTATAAAAAATCTGAACTGACTAAAGATCAGATTATGCACACAGGAGAGACCCACATTTTATATCAGAGAACTCACAAAGGTGAGAAACCACATGAATGTAAAGAATGTGGAAAAGCTTTTAGAAAAAAGTTACACCTCAGAAGGCATGAGAGAACTCACACAGGTGAGAAACCACATGAATGTAAAGAATGTGGAAAAGCTTTTAGCAGAACATCAAACCTCAGAAGGCATGAGAGAACTCACACAGGTGAGAAACCATATGCATGCAAAGAATGTGGTAAAGGTTTTAGTGAAAATTCACAACTCAGAAGGCATGAGAGAACTCACACAGGTGAGAAACCTTATGAATGTAAAGATTGTGGAAAAGCTTTTAGCCAAAAGTCATACCTCAGCAGTCATCAGAGAACGCACACAGGTGAGAAACCATATGAATGTAAAGAATGTGGAAAACCTTTTAGCCTAAAGTCTAACCTCAACATTCATCAGAGAACTCACACAGGTGAGAAACCATATGAATGTAATGAATGTGGAAAAGCTTTTAGTGAAAAGTCAACCCTCAGCATTCATCAGACAAACCACATAGGTGAGAAACCATATGAATGTAAAGAATGTGGAAAAGCTTTTAATCTAAAGGCAAACCTCAGCATTCATCAGAGAAATCACATAGGTGAGAAACCATATGAATGTAAGGAATGTGGGAAAGCTTTTAGTTACAAGTCAATCCTCAGCATTCATCAGAGAAATCACACAAGTGAGAAACCACATGAGTGTAAAGAATGTGGAAGAGCTTTTAGCCATAAGTCAACCCTCAGCATTCATCAGAGAAATCACACAGGTGAGAAACCATATTAATGTAAATACTGTGGAAAAGCTTTTATCCAAAAGTCATACTTCAGCATTCATCATAGAATTCACACTGGTGAGAAGCCATATGAATGTAAAGATTGTGGAAAACCTTTTAGTAAAAAGTCAGAGCTCTGCAGGCATGAGAGAAGTCACAGGTGAGAAACCATATGAATGTAAAGAAAGTGGAGAAGCTTTTAACCAAATGTCATTTTTCAGCAGGCCTGAGAATTCACAGAGGTGAGAAGCCGTGTGAATGTAAAGGACGTGGGAAAGCTTTTAGCAAAATGTCAAACCTCAGCAGTCATCAGAGAACTGAAACAGGTGAGAAACCATATGAATGTAAAGACTGGGAAAGCTTTTAGCAAAAAATCATGCCTCCACTGTCATCAGATAATTCACACAGTTGAGAAACCTTATAAATGTAAAGAATGTCGGAAAGCTTTTAGCAGAAAGTCAAGCCTCTGCAAGCATGAGAGAACTCACACAGGTGAGAAACCATCTGAATGAAAAGAATGTGGAAAAGATTTTGATTACAAGTCAGTCCTCAGCATTCATCAGAGAAATCACAGGTGAGAAACCATATGAATGTAAAGACTGGAAAAGCTTCTAGTTACAAGTCAACCCTCAGCATTCATCAAAGAAATCATACAGGTGAGAAACTTTAGAATATAAGTACTGGAAAAGCTTTTAGCCAAAAGTCAAACTTCAGCGTTCATCAGAGATGATGAATTCATCACAGGTGAGAAACTATATGAATGTAAACACTGCCGAAAAACTTTTAGCCAAAAGTCATACCTTAGCAGCCATCAGAGAATTCACATAGGTGAGAAATCATGAGAATGTAAGGAATGTGGAAAAAGTTTACTGGATCTCACCATAACAGACATCAACAAATTCACACATGGGAAAATCCCAATTAATGTAATGGCTGTTATAAAAGGTTTTGCCATAAATCACTCCTCATATTTCATCAGTGAACTTACACCAAGAAGAAGCTCTATAAATGCACAACTGTCCCTTGGTTCCAGGAGCCCCTGTTGATGAAAACACTTGCAAATAATGAAGCACTTTCTATAAATGGTGTACTGTTTCAATATTACCTATGAACTTTTTTCTGTGTCGTTTTCATCTTGAGTAGAATATTTATATATATATTACTGAATACAGAAGGGGTTCTTTGTAAATAGTTGCTGTACTGTGTTGCTTTTGTATTATACTTTTTTCTTTTGGTTTTTAACAATTTTTATAAGTGTTTGAATCAGATGTGCAACCCTCAGATATAGAAGGAGGTCAATAATTGTGAAAACATCTTTTTTCAGCAGTTACAGGGATGGCTATTGTTAGTGTATTGTTGGTTAGAGCATCATGCTGATAACACTATGGATCCCTGTACTGACCAGCCACTGAAAAAAAAAAAAAAAGAGAGAGACAGAATGAAGGAAAAGTAAAAAGAACTCACTGCAGCAGTCATGAGATAATATACATGGTGGGAAATTCTCTGTGGATTAGACCTGGGTATGTATTTTCTAAAATACAACTTTTTTCTCTTGTACACATGCCTGCAATCTCAGCCGTTAGCTATTGTGTGTGGAACCATGTAATTTAGTTTTGTTCAGGGGAGTATGGATACAGGTGATAAACATTACTTCCAGGCAACTTCCAGGCCAGGCAGTTAAAAAAAAAAAAAAAAGTTCATGCATTTGTCTCTGAATACTCTTGTTCTCTGGGACTGAAGAGCATATGACTCCTAGGGTGGAGTTGGGGGCCATAGGTGGGAGAAATCCACCATAACTTAAGACAGACTGAATTGAAGAAACCATAGTTCTTTCCAACTCTATCCACACATCCTCTATTCGTACTTTGTTTACGAAATGCTTACTGTGGTTTGCCATTTCATATGTGATCTCTTTGTGTTACAACACAAGTTAGCACGCTGTGCTGACTTTATGAACTTTCTGAGAGAAGTTACCAGTTCTTGAATATGAGAATATTCACATAGGAGAGGACCCTGTGTTGTCACCTTTTGCACCCAAGTCTGCTTATGGAGAGAAACAGTGCAATAAATATGGAACACCTTACCAGGCAGGGACTTATCATTGAACAGTGACAATAAGTTTATCTTCATCAATACCTTTAATGTGTCAAAGCTTTCAACATGACTTTCATTCTTATATAAGATAATTTGAGATGAAAACTATCAGTTTATTTAATGTGAAAGCCAGTTTTCAAATAGAATTGATAAACGTAGGATCAAAACTATTTTTAAACGTCTTGACTATCTAACCAGCAGTTAAATATGAGTGGTGATATTGCCTACCATGGGACATTTGCTATGTCTGAAGACATTTTCGCTGTCATAACTGGAAGTTAGAAGGTCTAGTCGAAAAAAGCCAGAGATGCTGCTACACAGCCTACAATGCACAAAACAGCCTCAAGTATGCTGCATTATGCATATAAGTATTATTTGTAAAAATTTATCTTGACACAAGCCAGCACAACTACAGATAGGAAATATTTGCACATAGGATAATAGTGTGACTTGCATCAGAATTTTGTTTATTACCTATTCTGTGTTATAAGTTGTACTTAATCTTTATACTCTTGGTCTCATGAGGTCTGGTACACCTGGGTTGTGTGAAAACTCTGGTCTAGGCTGGAGTCTTTTCAGTAAACTGCAACCCCAGCAATTCTATACTTCTGACCAGACTACACTGGGTGATCCTATGCTGATTGGAGAGCAGATCGGCTGTCTATGCTTTGCAGCAGTGTTCCTCTGTTGAGCCCATCTCCCCAACCGCCCACACTCCAAACACTTCCCATAGGACAGGCCATGCAGTGGTCCCTTGTCATGACTCACCAGCTTCTCAGTGTTACTTTGTTCTGTTCTCTGGCTCCTCACTCCTATATGGGTCAACAAAAATTCTGTTAGTGGACTTGCTGTCCTGGGGGCTACTAAGACCCTCTTCTCTGCCACTTACAAGCAACTTCTCACAAAAGGCACAGCTGTGGCTTTTGACATCTTTCTCCATGGGTTCACCAGCTCCAGCCTTAAAGTGGCTGGGGCTCAAAATGGGAGTGATCCTTTCTCTCATTGTGGCTTCTCCTGTCTTCATGAACTCCATGGGTCTCTCCTCTTCCCCTGAGCTCTCGCAGCCTCAGATTGGCTGTCATTTTTTAATGGTTGTAAATTTGTTGATTTGTTGGACAAAATGACACTGGGGGGTGTCTATTCTGCCATCTTGACAGGAAGACTTACCTCAGAATTTTGGACATTAAATGCCACTTTATATTTTATTAATTTTATTGTCTAAAGTATTATGCTTCTTTCTTTCTTCCTCCTCTCCTATTGGAAGCAAATTTGTGTGGCCTTTATTACAAAACCCTCTCTTAGGTAAATGTAATTTTTTCTCATGTTTGAAGCTAACACAGAGCCAGTCAGTGGGTTGAATAGAAATACTTCCATGAGAATGCACAGATTAGGCACATAACTGTTAAGAGGTTAAATATGCAATCATTTAAACTGCTATAAACAGTAGTATCTATTGTATTCTATTTAGTGTGAAGTAGTGTCTGAAAGGAAGATGTATCCTTTATTCCTATTCCTCATGTTTTTAAGTGGGACTACATAATATGATTGTGTGTAGCACATACTCTGTACTTCAGGATGTCTTGTTTATATCTGCAGTGATGGAGTGCTATGTTTGTATCTTGCCACTAAGAGGGGCAACAGAGTAAATCCCAGTTCCACTGTGTATTGCCTTGTGCATGGTTGTACTTGCCCATAGATCTGCATTTCTATAGTTTTGATACATTGCCTGTTGTTAATAACGGTGCAGTGAACATTGGAATAGTGACATCTCTGACAGACTGATTTCAATTCATTTGAATATATACTCAGAAGTGGAGTTTTTAGATTTATGGTAGATTTATTTTTAGCACTTTGAGAAAAATTTATGCTACTTTGCAAAATGATCTAACTTACACTCCCACCTACAGTGTACAACTGTTCTCTTTTCTTCACATGCTGGTGAACAGTTTCCTTTCATCTTTCTGACAGTAGCAATTCTAACAGGTGTGAAGTGTTCTCATGGTTTTTAAATTGCATTTCTCAGGATTAGCGAAGTTGAGGACTTTTTTCTTCTATTGGCCATTTCATGTCTTCTTTTGAGAAGTGTCTATCCAGGTTCTTTGCTCATTTTTTGAATAGGGCCATTTGTTTTTTTGTTCTTGGGTACTTTGAGTCTTTTATATGTTTTGGATATTGACCATTTATCAGACATACAGTTTGCAGATATTTACTCTGAGTCTGTGGTTGTTGCTTCACCCCCCTTGGATTTGTCACCCCTTGTCGCGTCTGCCACCGGCGGCCGACCCGAACAGCCCTAGCCTCATTCCTTCTGGTGAGCGAGCGAACGGCCCGGATTCCTCTTTCCCTCTAGTCCCCTTTAGAAGGAGACAGGGGAAGAGAGCCTTGAAGAGAGGTGAGCACACAGCTGGCCCCCCAGCCCAGTTAAAGGACACTCAGATGCGGCGGGGGTTCTGTCAAGCAGCAGTTCCTTTTATTAGCACACAAGCACTGGCTTTTATAGGCAGATAGGAAGGGGAGGTTTTAACCTAATCTTATCAGCTTAAAGGTCAAGAGAGCATGCATCCTGTCTCAATGCCTAGCTATTACAACCTTGAGCACGGAAGTGTGTATTTGGCCAATAAGGGCTTAGGCAAGGTTCCCACAGACACCCCCACCCTACTTCCTCCCGGTGCCATCTTAGGCTGCCACATTAATATGCCCTTGTGGGCCCATAATGGCGCTGCTTGTAATGTCACTTAAGGTGGCGTTAGTTTTTAAGGCCTGACAACCCCTCTTCCCCTGACAGAGATGCAAAGGATTACTCAAAGCCCATCTCTTCTGAGCAGTGAGAAGACCCCTATGTGGTTAATCTTCCTGGGACCCTCCAGCGAGAGGCATCCCTTCCTTAGGAAATTAAACCTGAATTGTGGTTCTCTTCCTGCATTTATTTTCCAGACCAGGAAGTTACAGGAAGAGAACATAGGTGGAGTTATAGTTTAACAATATAGGCTGGTAACTTTCAGTGAAACAAGTCAGATGACATTCCATTAGACAATTAAGTGGCCCTATCAACAAAAGCTTGAACTTAGTAAACATTCCTTCTCCCTCCACAATTTTCCAGAACCTTTATATAACAACCAGTAACTGGTCTGTCCTTGAGCCAGCAACCTTGCTGTGCCACAAATCTTTATCTTACACATTAGACTTTATAGCCTGAGGAAAATTTCCAGTCCTCTGCAAGATCAATATTTGAAACTACAAGGATTTGGAAAACCAGGCCCTGTGAAGTACATTTGCTTTATAGTATATTCCACTGTTGTCACCTCACTTAGTTTCATTTTCTGTGCAGAAGCACAAGATACACCAAATACCAGTTTGTACGTGTGATTTACTTATTCAGTGTATTCTCTAATTTCCACTGGATGTAAAAGTTGTTTTGATAGTGTATGAGACTGTCATGTGAAACACAGGTGTGATTAACCCCATTACGTAGATAGAAAAGTGAGAGATCAAGTTTTAGGTTTGTAGCTCAAGGTCTCAGGCTGGCTGTAGAATTGGTCCACCATGCTGTATTCCCCATTCTTCCATAGAAACCATGTTCTGCAGTCTGAAAGCCTGGGTGGTCCTCTCTCATTAGCCACATCATGTGACTGACCTACCTGGTGTGGAAGCCTGTCCAGAGGAGAAATCTCTGTACTTAATTCAATGTATTTGTGCCCAGGAAGTGCACACTTTGACTCCCTTCATTGACTTTCGTTGGGTTTATGCATACTGGGAGATTTGAAACCTACCTCAAGTACACACAACTGAAGACCAGGTTGATTGACTTTCTGCACACTCAGAATTTTTAACATATTCCTGTCAAAAGTGTCAGTGTGCCCATAAGTGGACAAACTACACATAGCCTCAACTTACATTTCTTTTTCTAAGTAAAACAGTGGGGACTATAGCATGGAACTGCCTGGCTTTGGATTCCAGCTTGTTCACCCTCTTTTTTTTTTTTTTTTTTTTTTTTTATTCTGAGCATCTGATGGGTTCTAGACCCTCTGGGCTCATGGTGAGTTGGTCTCAGGCCTTACCCCTCTGCCTCGGGGAACCAGAATGTGAACAGTCCATAGATCAGGAGGATTGGGATGCACTCTGGCCCAGGCCACAGGCAGAGTCAAGCTAAGGCTTTACCCAGTTTCAGGATCCTAGAAATGTGTAATGGTTCTTCCTTCTTAAAACATTCCTTGGGTCTCCCCAAGATATTTTTTAACTGTTATTGAAACCAATCCCCAAAGGAGTCATCATTAGCAATATGTAGTAGTATAACTAACTCCTGGTTTAATTTCATTGCATATGATAATTCTGTACTCATCAGGTACATTTCTTTCTGTGGGTGGGATACTTCTATTTGGGCCTCTAAATGTTTAGTCAGCTGGACAGCAGGAGGCCAATGTGGATTGGAATGTTTGCTCTGTTATCAATACATAATAAGTCTAAAGCTGACCACTGGAATATTTATTGGAATAGTTCCCACTACATCAAGGGGTCAAGTGTGTTTTGCTTGGTGAATTATGGGATTCTAGATTTGCTTCCTTTAGCAGTCTCTTGAACCACATAGAGTATAGCCACTGATAGAAATGGAAAGAAATCTAGCTGCTGTTGTATGAATTTTTGCAGATTCCACTGTAAAGGCTATTTGAGCAACAGCACATTAACATCTCTAGCCAAGGTAGTCTTAGATAACAGAATTGTTCTTGATTATTAGCTCAGGAAGGTTTTGTTTGTGTTATTGCTAACACTACTTGCTGTGCCTGAGTAAACTCTGGGGCAATTGAGATTCATTTGCATCAAATAAGAGAACAAGCCACAAGGGTACTGCAAGCCTCACCTAGTTCTCCATTGTCATTTGATTTATTTAGTCGAATGCCTTTAAGTCTAGATTGATGGCTTACAACCATTACACAACCTGGAATTGTCATGTTGCTGGCATTTTTACTTTTCATTTCTTTTTTAAACTGTGTTCTCGTTATCTATTAAATCTGTACAGAAATGCCATCCCTGACAAAATAGTGTTTGTGCAGTGCTCTGAGATGATAACCAATACCTTAAAAGTAGATAAATTAAACTTAAAGATAAAATCCAGACACCCCAGGCTGAAAAGGAACTGTCTCCAGCCTCTTCTTTTCTCAAATGTAATTAAAAGGCTCCTGACGCTGACTTACAGAAGTTCATTACCTCTCAATTTGAGACCAGATCTGCTGACTGGAACATGTTCATCTTAGCATCAGGGTACACATAAAATCTGACATTAGACTTATTTATCAATGATGATTTCAAATAAAGCTTTTGATAAAAGGGGGAAATGTAAAAGTTAATGAAATTAATTTCTGTAATACACAGAAAAATAGAACCAGAAAAGACACAAAAAAGGGGGGCTCATGTTTGCTTGTCTGAGGTAAGAGTTTTTCCAAGGATCTTCTAAACACTCAAAAGAAATCTCTTCACTTCTTCCATGCTTCTCCAGCTTTGTACGAACACACATTTCTGTAACAAAGTTGATCATTAGACATTGTTTGCCATACACTAATTCAGACAAATGCTCCCAAAACAAATTTTTCAGTAATGGTATCTCAACCAATGAACTGATGACAAATCTGACTCTGACCATCCAAAATGCCTCCATGGCTTGTCATGGTGTGCATTCCAGATTTTAACCCACTTATATATTCTTGAATAACCTCAACATGTTTGGAGATTATTTTTCTCTACTGTTTTCTAGGTTAACAGAAGATGAGTATCTTAACATGTTAAATGCCACATACCACAACCCCAATGCTAACACCCTCCCCAATGGTGAACAGTTAAAAAATTTTCCTGGAAGATCAGAAACAAGATCAAGATATCCACCCTCCCCATCTTTGTTCATCATAGTACTAAACTGTCTTGCCAGAGAAATTAGGCCAAAAAAAAAAAAATTGGGGCTATATGATCTATTTTCTTATTAATACAGTGATACAAGGCAGGACTCCAGATGAGTGTTTCCACTACACCATTTCTAGCATTTATATATGTAAATATTCTGGAACATATGCATGTTCCAATTCAACATTTTTCACCCAATTTTATTTAGAAAAAATACATGATTACATTTCTTGTGGTATACCGTTCCAGAAATGGTTCCAAATGACAAACCTTCAGGTATCCACACACTCATGTAGTCCCCTCTGACTACAAGGGCTTTGCCATTGGACTTGCTTTGGTCAAGAGGACATCAGTAAATATGATGCAAACATACATTTAAGAAGTGCCTGCTAGTAGGGCCTGTATTCTTGGAAACATTCATATGAGGATGAAGCCTGGGGCTATTCTGTTGGAGAAAGAACATCTAGTCTAGAGTTAGGACACACAGGACATGTAGCAAAGCCATCTTGAACAACCCAGCCTCAGTCAAGGCACAAGGTGCCTACAACCTCATCTGTATCTCACACAACACTAGCAGAGGAGTTTCCCAGCTGAGCTCAACCTGCATTCTGATTCACAGAAAGATGATTAACTTAAATGATTCTTTTAAAGCGAATACATTTTTGTTGGTTTCTTACACAGGAAAGGCTGATATGTCTAAGCATGTAAAAGTCAACATTTTTACCCATTTGAAGAGTGCGAGAGACCCTTTTCAATTACATGCCAAATACACTAAGTAGAAATTTATTATCACATGTAGAAGTTTTGAAAAACATACCAAAAAAAATCAACTGAATAAACTTTATATCATAACATAATTCTGATACTTATGTGGGAGCACTGTAGTGTGCCTTATTTACTTTTTATGGGTTTTGAGCAGAAATGTGATGCAGTCTGATTCTCTCATTACAAATAATGTAAAGTAGGATTATTATTTTTGTGCACAATTTGTGATTTTTAGGAACAGATAACTGACATTAGGGAAAAACACTTGTTGTCAACCCTTTATATTCACATAATCTCCAGAAAGTGTTGGGATTAAAAATAGATATGGATGTTCAAAATAAGGCATTTAAAGCCATGTATGTATTTTGACTTCAGTGTCACAAAAATGATCACAAAAACAAACACTTCTTTTGAGTTAATTGTGGCAAAATTGATAACACTAATGAGAAGCAGAAAGACCTCAGGATGGATGGATCACAAGCATATCTCTGGCTACCACATTGGGTGATAGACTAGGTTTAAGAGATCTCAAGTTCTAAAAACAATCACTGAGGGGAAATTTTAAAACTAGAAGTGTGAAAATTATAAATAAATAAATAAATATAATACTAATAGAAGTGTGTTTAGAGAGCAGTGTAGAGAGATGGTCTCGATGTATCCCAATCCACAACTTTAGGACCTCTCCAATAAGTAACATTTTCTAGGCCCTTGTCTATCATTATCATTCAGACTCACCTCTCCCTTCTGGAAATTGATTCAAACCTTCCAATATCATCAAGTCATTGATAGCAGCCAGAAAATATATATCACTCAGCTCTTGTTCACTGCAGTCAGTAGGATCAATAATTTCTTGGGACATGGAAAGCCAGGGTCTTTCCCTTTCTGGGGCTCTTTTGCCTCTGCTCTGAAATGTTAGTGAGAGGGTTCAAGCCTTATGAATGTTCTTTCATGTCAAAGGTCTATTTATAAGGTGCCTTCCTTCAAACCTTGTAAACCTTTACCCCAAAGAAAACGAGACCATCATCTAGTACCAAAATTTCTCTCCTAGAAGTTATAATCCTGGGAAACTAGGTCCTGTATGAACTTCTGTAAACTCAAACCAGGAATGCTAGGCAGGCTGCACAGTACCAGAGGGGAACAGAAATTTCACTTGCTGAATAGACACCAAGAAATCCCATAAATACAACTGCCACATAGTAACTCGTTGTCTAAACACACTTCACAATTATTTCTCTGAGAATCCAAGGACATTTCTCTAGTACTGTTAATATGCTCATCAACTTACAGATGGATGAAGTGAATGTTACTTAGGCTAGTAACATTGCCCACATCCTTCAATGTCAGAGATGTAATGTGAAGTCATACTACAGACCTCTCACATGCACACTCTGAAAAATCCTTCCCCATGCATTTGCTCAGCTTCAGGAACCATCTTTTGTAAAAACTAGACAAAAGCACCTGACAGCGCACCTTCTTCTGATAAAGCAATCACTGAAAGCACAGCTCAAGTGACTCCTTTCACAGACCCAGATCTACAGACCCCAATGCTAGTGTTGGCCACCTGGCCTGGCCTGGACCCTCAACTCGCAACGGCATGTCAGGTCTGGCCCAAACAAGGTTCACCAAGGTTTGTACTTCACCAAGTGGTGGGACACACATCCCACTCACCAGGGTTCCCTGAGATCCTCAGGGGCTCCACTTACATTCTCACATTTACCTTCAGAGACACAAAACCCAAACCCACAGCCTACAGAGCAGTGTCTAAAAGCTGCAGGGTCTGAAATGCCCTGGCAGAAGATGGTGAGAATGGATGAAGCAGCACATGCACAGAAGAAATATGAAAGAGTTTTTTCATGATCTGCTGGTGACGTCACTGAAGGAAGAGAACATATTTATACAGGCCTCTGCTCTGGTCTGTACTCATGTGACAGCATGTGAAATTCTGCTTCTTTATTAAATCCTGGTTTGACAACCTGACACACTGTGGATTGAATGGGGGAAATTTGAATGTGGGCAAAGCAGTTGATGATATTAAACATTAGCGTAATATTTTTAAATGTTTGGTTAAAAGTATTGTGGTTGTACAACACACTTTTGTTTTTTACAATCTATTCTAAAGCAAAAATATCAACTCTCTTTTTTCTCTTAATTTTTTAACAATCAACTAATTAACATAACTGTCTTCTAATCCACAATAAAAATGTTTCTTCTCACCAACTAAACTAAATTGTGTGTCTTCAATGGATTATATTACTCAGTTAAAATTCTGCTCTAGGGCCGACCCCATGGCTCACTCGGGAGAGTGCAGCGCTGGGAGTGCAGCAGCACTCCTGCCGTGGGTTCGGATCCTATATAGGGATGGCCGGTGCGCTCACTGGCTGAGAGCGGTGCAGACAACACCAAGCCAAGGGTTGCGTTCCCCTTACCGGTCACAAAAAAGAAGAAAAAAACCTCTGCTCTAGTGGATACTGCATATTAGAATAAAATGCCCGGGCCATTGAGAAAGTGCATTTCATAATTCTTGTTCTAATTTGCATGCCAGTTTCTAAAAATTATTTGCCCAGACTCCCAAGTTCCATCCACCTATCTGTCTCTCCATCTACTAAATCTATTTATTTAATTATTATCATTTTTCTGGGTGGGGTCTAGGGGAACCTGAGCCTTGTGTTTCCTTCCCTGGTTTATGCTGGAAACTAAGCAAAGACTCTCACACAAGGGCTTCTCAGCTCCTGCTGCTGTGGCTCTTCCTCCTCAAACAAGGCCTGTTTGAGTTATACAAGTTGATGTGAACACGTGTAAAATGGAGATTAAATAAGAAATGCATGATGTTTCAGGGTGAGAGAGTAGGGGATGTGAGAGGGGTGACTCTTATTTAACACTGATCCCTGGTTTTCTAATGCAGATGGATGTTCTGCCATATTTTAATTCCTGTGTTTTTTCTGATCCTACAATTGCCACTCAGTGACTATCCTACAAACATAGGCAACTCAGTCTTGATCTCCCCAGAGCCATTTTGACTGAGACTTTATCATCTAAAGCCTCTCTTCCTCAGACCCCTGGATCCCAGGCTCTAACTTAGAGACCTATTGATGTGATATCTGGGCTTTATTAAATACATGGTGATTGGCAGGTGTTAAGCGGGGGTGAATCAGTGACTGATAGTCTATCCTCTAGGATATGGATCATCATTTCCCCTTTGTGGGCCTCAGTCTTCTGTCCATAATTTGGAGACAGTAATACACATTTGGATGGTGAGACATTATATTTACATATCATTTTCATCTACAGTTCCTGGTTCATGCTACTCTTACTTTTTCCTGCCTTTTTTGTTTTTACCTGATACTTTTTCTCCCTGGGACATGAAGTCCCCTGACACACCTTAGCTGATTGTAGGTGATAACGCCCCCATTTCAGGAGGGGCTGTGCCCCATGCCAGAGAGGAATGAATGCTGCACAGAGAGGTCAAGAAGAACCTGAACAAACAGGTCTTGTTGCATTTCCCCACCCAGTCTGCTAGTGTTAGATCATACCCTTTTTGTCCTATCACATTTCTACATGGTTGTTCATGCTTCAATCCTGCCTACATAATGAAGCTTCTATAATAACCCATGAGCACAGGGTTAGAAGAGCTTCCAGATAGTTAAACACTTGGAGGTTCCTGGAAGGTGACCACCTGGGGAGGTCATGGAAGCTCCATGCCCCACCACCCATACTTCCTATTATGCATCTCTTTGTCTCTATCCTTTGTGATATTCTTTATAATAAACCAGTTAGTGTAGTATGTGTTTTCCTGAGTTCTTTGAGCCATTCAAACAACCTAATTGAATCCAAGGAGGATGTTGTTAAACCCTAATTTATAGCCATTTGGTCAGAAGCTTCAGAGGCCTGCACTTGCAGGTGGCACGTAAAATGAGGGGATGTCTTGGGAACAGATCCCTCAACCTGTGGGATCTAACATTGTCTCCAGGCAGATTCTGTTAGAATTGAATTGAAGTAGAGGACACTCAGCTGGTGTCTGCTGCAGAATTGCTGGCTTGGTTGCTAGTGGGGAGAAACCCCCACATATTTGGTAACAGATGTTGTCCTTCTGTATTGATAATTGTGCTGTGAGAGCAAGGGAAAAACATACAGTTTCTGTGTGTGTTATATTTTTTCCAATTCAGATGAGCACCTCACCCTGAGCAAGTGTCTAATAATGTAAAGGCCAAGAATGCAATCCCTTTCCTTCCTTTGTGAAGGTAACGTCTTCAGAGCCAAGGAGAGGAGGCTCAGACATGTTGATATCTAGGTGTTTACACACAATTCATGTATTGACATGCTCACATTTGCACATTTTTTGTCAAGTTATTCCTAAGTATTTCTCTTTTGATTGTATTGTAATGAGAATTGTGTTGTTAATTTTATTTTTCTATTGTTCATTTATTGTGTAAAGAAATACAATTAATTTTGCATATTGTTCTTGTATCCTGTTATGTTTAAAACTTATTTATTAGTTCTAAGAGTTTTCAGTGAATTCCTTAGGATTTTCTAAATACGAAATCATGTCATCTGTGAATAAAAATAATTAAATTTTTTTTCCAAATAAGTGAGATGTCCTTTATATATTTCTGCAGTTCTTTATTTCTTTTTTTTCTTTTTAGCAACAATTAACTGGTTCTGGCTAGCACCTTCAGTACAGTAATGAATTCATGTGGTGTAAATGGATACATTTATCTTTTTCCTAAATTTAGAGAATAAGGATGCAGACTGTTACCATTAAGGCTAATGTTAGCTGTGATGCTTTTCATCAGTTTGATGAATGGTCCCCTTTATCCCTACATTGTTCAATTTCTTCATCACGAAGAAAAGCTAAATTCTCACAAATTTATTTTCTTTTTTTTTTTTTCTTTTCCTTTTTGTCTTTTTTCGTGTCTGGCAACGGATCGCAACCCTCAGTGTCGCGCCCATACCGGACCGGGACCGGCAACGGGATCACAACCCTCGGTGTTGCTCCCACACCTCGCTCAGCCAGTGAGCGGGAACAGGTCTGTATGTGGGATCCGAACCCTCTGACGGGAGCGCCACCGCACTCCCAAGCGGCGCACTGTAGCAGTGCGCCACCGGGCCGGCCCCTCACAAATTTATTTTCTGCATCTATTTAGATGGCCTCATAAAAGGAGTTGGGAAGTGTTTTTACTGCCTCTATATTTTGGAGAGTTTAGGAAGAATTGAAACTAAATCTCTGAATGTTTGGTAGAATTCATTAAAGTTTCTGCATATGGGCATATCTTGGTGTTCTACATTCAATGATAAAAATACTTTACTGTACATTGAGTAAATATTTAAATAAAGGCAGAGACTGTGAGACAATTAAACAGAAAAGCAAAAACAGATTCAACAATATGCTAACCACATAGACACACTTTAAATACAAAGACATTGACTGAAAATAAAAGGACAGAAAAAAAGGATACTATACAAACTCTAAGAACAAGGAGGTAAAGTTGAGATCATACTACCAGACAGAATAAACTTCCACACAATGTATTACCCCAGATAGAGAACTTCCATAATAATGAATGGATTGTATGTTAGGATACTATAATGAGTATAAATATGTATGTGCCTAAAAACAAAGCCTCAAAAGACATTTTAAAAAAATCCACAGAACTGATCAGGAAACACAAAAAATCGACAACTACAGTTGAATAATTAATACTTCTTTTTACTAGATGGGACCACCAGATGAAACACCATAAGAATATAGACATGAATGGCACTGTCCTGACCTGACTCACATTTATAAATCACTATGTGAACACTGAACCAGACACAACATATACTAAGTGATAAAATAAGTCTCAAGACAGAACTCTCACAACACGTTTTGTGAAATGAAATAAAATTAGAAATCAAAAGAAAAAGAAATTCAAACAATCGTCAAATATTCAAAAAGGAAATAATACACTTGTAAACAATTTGTGAATAAAAGAAGAAATGGAAAAGGAAATGAGAATATATGTTGATCAAAATATATTGTAACAATGACATTCATGATAGAGTAAAGGCAGCCACAAATTCTTTCCCACTCCTGCCACTGGGGTAAGAACTAATTTCCCTTAAATGTGGGTTGGTCTTAGCAACTTGCTTAGCCAACAGAATCTGGCATATTAGAAGCACTAAAGTCATTAGAGACCTGACATTGGAAACATGCATTGGAAACATTCCTTAATTGGAAACATGCATTGTCAAAATTTAGATTGAATATTAGGGTCTAAATGAATGAATAACCATCATCTCATATTTTATGTTATGATATCAAATTATAATTGTAAATTTTAAAGGTTCTCTTAAGAAAAAGCATAGGGAAGAAACTGCATAACTTTGGAGTTGGCAATAACTTAATCAATATTACACGAGAAAGAGGAACAGCACAAAATAAGTCAAACTGTATAATACTAAAACCTTTTCTGCATCAAATGACACAATAAATAGAGTTAAACAACAACCAATATAATGGGGAAAATATTTGCAAAACATATAAGATATTGATATTCAGAAAATATATTTTAAAATTCTCCAACTAGAAAACAAAACAAGAAAATTAAAAAATACACATAAGAAGAAATACAAATTGCTGATACACACACGAGAAAATGACTAACGTAACTTAGTCATTAGAAAAATGCATATCAAAACCACAATAAACTATTGCTTTACATCTATTACAATGGCCTGTACCAAAAGAAAAAAAAAAAAGCAGGTGTTGGGAAGGAAGTGTAAAAACTGCAACGTTAATGTATTGCTGTTGGAAATGTAAAATGTGAAAGACGTTATGGAGATTCTGAACACAGAATTATCATGTGGCCCATCAGATCCACTCCTAGGTACATCTCCAAAACAAGTGAAAGCCAAGACTAGACCAGACAGTTGCACCTGCATGTTCACAGCAACATTATCCACAGTGGCCAAAAGGAGGAAGCACCAAGCATCCACCAGTGTACGAATGAATAGACAACACGTGGTGTATGTGTATAATAATACTATTGAACTTTAAAAAGTAAGTACTTGGAAAGTAAGTACTACCATGCAGATAAAGCTTGAAGACGGGCCGGCCTGTGGCTCACTTGGTAGAGTGCGGTGCTGATAACACCAAGGCCACGGGTTCGGATCCCATATAGGGATGGCCGGTTCGCTCACTGGCTGAGCGTGGTGCTGACAACACCAAGTCGAGGGTTAAGATCCCCTTACTGGTCATCTTTGTAAAAAAAAAAAAAAAAAAGATAAAGCTTGAAGACATTAAGCTACGTGAAATAAGCCAGTCATGAGAAAACAAATATGGTATGATTGCACTTATGTGAGGTTTCTAAAGTAGAAAAATTCATAGACATAGACAGTAGAATAGTGCTTCTCAGGGCTTATGGTAGGGAAAAAATAAAGATTTAGTGTTTCACAAGCACAAATTTTATTTGGGGAACATGGAAACATTTTGCAAATGTATGGTGGTTATGGTTGCAAATTAATTTGAATATATTTAATTCTTCTGAACTGTAACTTTAAAAAAGATTAAAGTGTCGAATTTTATGGGATGTATATCATAATAAAAAGTGTTAAGATAGAATTGTGGACATAAAATATATAAGAAAAAGGTACAAATTATTAAAAGCTGTGCTCTCTGTTTTTATTCTTTGTGTGACTTTCTCTTGACCATTGCTCACATGTATCCCACTAACTCCCGCATGCTTTCTCCCACTGACTCCTAAGAGTGTTTCCACACCTGCTGGCTAGTAGCACAAAGTACAAGAAAGATGGATCTTCATCACTGAACATTCTTCAGCTGTTGTCAAAAGTGACATTTCCAAGATAAAATAGAAAGTTACTTTTTTTTTTTTTCCTTTTTTTGTCTTTTTTCGTGTCTGGCAACGGACCGCAACCCTCAGCGCTGCGCCCGCACCTCGCTCAGCCAGTGAGCGGGAACCAGTCTGCATGTGGGATCCGAACCCTCGGCGGGAGCGCCACCACGCTCCCAAACGGCGCACTGTAGCAGTGCACCACCGGGCCAGCCCGAAAGTTACTATTTTTGAGCAAGAACAGTTTCTCCCCCTTTACAGGCACTGCATGTAGGCATTGCAATAAAAACTTAAAAACACAAAAATAAAAGTAGCAGGACATGCGACCAGATGCAATTGGAACTGAGGGAGGGAGGAATTTGGGGAAAATCCCATTGGGTGGTTTGGGTCAAGTCTACTTGGTAAAAATATCATATATGAGTGTAGTTCAAAATGTTCATAGAAATGAGGAGTAGGGCTGGCCAGTTAGCTCAGTTGCTTACAATGTGGTGTTATAACTCATAGGTCAAGGGTGCAGATCCCTGTACTGACCAGCTGCCAAAAAGAAATGAAAGAAAAGAAAGGAAAAAGAAAAATAGAAATTAACAAGATGGCGGAATAAACAGTCCCTAGCAGCACTCTCTCCCACAAATCAACCGATTTAAACTATAAAAACATAACATCAAGTGCATATGGAATGGGGAGACATCCAGTGGAGGAGGCAGAAGCTCCATGGAAGCCACATGCCCTGCGGGGCCGCCGTTGCATGATCTGGCAGACAGGCTTCACCACCGCTACCCAGCTCCATTCCCAGCCCAGTCCAGTGCGCACAGAGTGGGGAGACGTCCGTCAGGGGAGGCAGAGGCTCCACAGAAATGACACATCCTATGGGGCTGCCACTGCATGATCCAGCAGGTACACTTCACTGCAGGCACCTGGCTCCATTCCCAGCCTGGCCTAGTGCGCTCGGAACAGGGAGACATCCGGCTGGGGAGGCGGGAACTCCATGGGGACCACACTGCTGCCGTGCGATCCAGCAGCCCAGCCCAATGTGTACAGAGCACAGAGTCATCCAGCAAGGGAGATAGAAGCTCCGTAGAGTCCACACACCCTGTAGGGGGGGTTGCGCCATGTGATCCAGCTGAAGGTAGGCTTCACCGCCACCACCCGGCTCCATCCCAAGCCCGGCCTACTGTGCTCAGAGCAGGGAGACATTCTACAGTGGAAGGGGAAGCTCTGCAGAGACCACATGCTCTGTAGTGCCTCGGCACATCCCAGCAGCCTGGGCCATTACACACGGAACAGGGAGAAGTCCAGCTCGGGAGCTGGGAGCTCAGCAGAGTCCACACACCCTGTGGTACTGCCCCATGATCCAGCATCCCAGCAGAGTCCAAGCTGACCAGAGAGGTGGCTCCCCAGTGAGGACCAAGACCCAGGGCAACCACACACACAAGGCACTAGTGGCCAACTCAGTATTAACTGAGGTAGCCATACCAAATTGGCAACCACAGCTACATCTTAGTCAGTCAATAGTGTCAAACCTGTGGACTGTGAAACCCCCTGCCACAATGAATAAACATCAAAGAAAAGATACCAGAAATACGAAAATCAAGAAAGTACACACCAAAGGATAATAACTCTCAAGCTCTAGATCCTATAGAACAAGAAGCCCTTGAAATGACTGACAAGGAATTTCGAGTGATAACTCTAAGGAAACTGAATGAGATACAAGAAAACTCAGCTAGACATCATGATGAAATGAGGAAAAGTATACAGGACCTGAAAGAGGAAATGTACAAGGAAATCAATGCCCTGAAATAAATGTAGTAGAACTTGCTGAACTGAAAAAGTTAATTCAGTGAAATAAAAAATACAATGGAGAGTTTAACCAGCAGGCTTGCAGAAGTTGAAGAGAGAACCTCTGAACTTGAAGATGGGCTGTTTGAAAAAACCCAAACAGAAAAAAAAAAAAAAAAAAAGAAAGAAAGAAAAGAAAGAAAGAAAGAAAAGAAAG
>NW_007731220.1:59403-60121 GCF_000696425.1 Galeopterus variegatus
AGACTGGCTGACTGGATTAAAAAGGAGGACCCAACTATATGCTGCCTTCCAGAGACCCACCTCACCCATAAAGACTCATATAGACTAAGAGTGAAAGGATGGGAAAAGATTTACCATGCAAACAGAAAAGAAAAACGAGGTGTAGTAGCTATTCTTATATCTGACAAAATAGGCTTTAAACTAAAAACCATAAAAAGAGACAACGAGGGACACTACATAATGATAAAAGGACTGATCCATCAAGAAGACATAATAATCATAAATATGGACGCACTCAATGTTGGAGCAGCCAGATTTATAAAACGAACTCTATTAGACCTAAAAAAGGAAATAGACACTTATAGCAGGGGACCTGAAAACCCCACTGTCAATACTGGACAGAGCATCTAGGCAAAGAATCAGCAGAGAAACACAAGATCTAAACAATACTCTAGACCAATTGGAACTGGTAGATATCTACAGAACATTCCATCCAACAACCTCAGAATATTCATTCTTCTCATCAGCATATGGATCATTCTCCAGGATAGATCACATATTAAGTCACAAATCAAGTCTCAACAAATTCAAAAAAATTGGAATTATCCCATGTATTTTCTCAGACAACAGATTAAAATTAGAAATCAATAACAAATGAAATTCTTGAAACTATACAAACACATGGAAATTAAACAGCATTCTACTTAATGACATATGGGTCCAAGAAGAAATCAAGCAG
>NW_007731220.1:61550-61915 GCF_000696425.1 Galeopterus variegatus
ATTGGAAAAGATGAAGTCAAACTGTCCCTGTTTGCAGATGACATGATCCTATATATCGAACAGCCCAAAGCCTCTACAAAAAAAAACTCTTGGAGCTGATAAATGATTTCAGCAAAGTTTCAGGATACAACATCAACACACAAAAATCAGTAGCATTTCTATTCTCCAATAGTGAACATGCAGAAAGAGAAATCAAGAAATCCTGTCCATTTACAATAGCTACCAAAAAAATAAAATACCTAGGAATTGAGTTAACCGAGGATGTGAAATATCTCTATAATGAGAACTATAAACCACTGCTGAAAGAAATTAGAGAGGATACAAGAAGATGGAAAGATATCCCCTGCTCTTGGATTGGAAGAATC
>NW_007731220.1:62033-62763 GCF_000696425.1 Galeopterus variegatus
TCCAGACATTTGTATGGAATAACAAAAGACCATGCATAGCCAAAGCAACACTGAACAAAAAAATAATAATAATAAAGCTGGAGGCATAACACTACCTGACTTTTAACTATACTACAAAGCTATAATAACCAAAACAGTATGGTACTGGCATAAAAACAGACACACTGATCAATGGAATGGAATAGAGAATCCAGAAATCAACCCACACACCTACAGCCATCTGACCTTTGACAAGGGTGCTAAGCGTATACACTGGGGAAGAGACTGCCTCTTTAGCAAATGGTGCTGGGAGAACTGAATATCAATATGCAGGAGAATGAAACTAGACCCGTACCTTTCACCATACACTAAAGTCAACTCAAAATGGATTAAAGAATCAAATATACACCCTGAAACAATAAAACTTCTTAAAGAAAACATAGGAGAAACACTTCAGGAAGTAGGACTGGACACAGACTTCATGAATACGACCCCAAAAGCATGGGCAATCAAAGGAAAAATAAACAAATGGGATTATATCAAACTAAAGAGCTTCTGCACAGGAAAAAGAAAACAATTAACAGAGTTGAAAGACAACCAACAGAGTGGGAGAAAATATTTGCAAAATATACATCCGACTAAGGATTAATAGCCAGAATATACAAGGAACTCAAACAACTTTACAAGAAAAAAGCAAGTAACCCAATTAAAAAAATGGGCAAAAGAGCTAAACAGGCATTTCTCAGAGGAA
>NW_007731220.1:64058-71980 GCF_000696425.1 Galeopterus variegatus
CAAATGTGGCATATCTACACAATGGAATACTACTCAGCTATAAAAAAGAATGAAATACTGCCATTTGCAACAACATGGATGGACCTTGAGAGAATTATATTAAGTGAAACAAGTCAGGCACAGAAAGAGAAATACCACATGTTCTCACTTACTGGTGGGAGCTAAAGATAAATAAATAAATTCACACACACATACACACAAAAAAACCCTGGGGTGGGGGGAGAAGACATAACAACTACAATTCCTTGAAGTTGATACAACAAGCTAACAGAAAGTACATTGTTGGGTGGGAGGGGGGAGAGGGAGGAGGAAGGGAGGTTTCAGTAATGGGTCCCAATAATCAACCACATTGTATATCGACAAAATAAAATTAAAAAAATAGAAATTAAAGATAATAGCAATCTTTCCATGAAATTTTTGAAGTACCTCCATTACAAGAGAAGAATAAAGAATACAGTTTTAATTTTCGATTTGTTGAGCTTAATGTGCTTTTTGGATAGCTACAGAGAAGCATTAAACAGCGAGTTGAACCTACAGTCTAAAGGCTGGGAAAGATCTCCAGACTGGAGAGACACAGTTCGGAGCATCAAACCTCAGAGAGCTGAATCAGTCAAGGAGACCTGCAGAGTGAGATGAACAGGAGCAGGATGGAACACTTGGGTGAGATGCAGTAAGGACAAAAAGAAAATGGAAGAATTCAGCAGATCAAGAGAAGAAACCATCAGCGAGGCCATCATAAACTAAGAGAGAACATTTTCCACGGAAAAATCATGAATAGCAGTTTCAAATACAGCAGAAGATTCAAGTAAGGCAAAGCCAAAAAAGGTCTTTGAATTGGATGATAATTTAAGTTATTGGCAAACTTTTGAAGAAACAAACTAAAGCTTCATCGAGTGGATTAGAATGCAAATAACCAACAGAAATGTTTACCATAAAATATAACTTTGAACTGTCAGTGGTCTGGTTATCCAGACCAGCTGAGAGAAACGTATAGAGTTATTAAGGGCCTGCAGTGGATTCTGTCCTCTACATATTCCAGACTTTCCCATGCATGAAGTGGGGACTTTCAAAAGCTGCCTGGGACCACACCACTTAAGCAATTCCAGAAGAACCTTATTAACTGATATGTGATTTAGCACTGGATAACTGATTTAGCACTGGATAACTGTTGGATAACTGTTACCGCTGCACAATGACGAATGTTTATTTCCAGGTTGGTATTGAAACACTGTCCACTACACCATGCATGTGATCAATAAAAACTCCGCATCACACTTTATATCTCATGAGAATTTAGCATGTTGTCATCTTAGGGTCAATTGGAATCATGTAACAATGTGCATTTTTGCCATGGTATCAGAAAGACCAGACACCAATTTGTACTCAACCTCAATGCCTCCAAAATCCTGTAACCTGCCTATATCAACATGCAAACTTTCTCTTGTTTTTGTATATTTCACTAATGTTAAATTTTATTTATTTTTACTTTTTCACTTTAATTACTGAATACTCATAAATCTCCTAAAATATATAGTAAAAAAAAAAAGCAGACGAATACCTAAATAAACAACTTGCCAGAGATGGATTTATCTTCTTTGCTCTTGGAAACTGGTAGAGAAGTCTGGAACCAGAGTTGGAAGAGAAGGTGAATGGAAGCAGTCATGAGAGAAATGAATCTAGGGCTTAATCCAAGATTCTACTGGGCAAAACTCTCTACAAAACAGCTAGGAAACAAAATAAAACAATAAAAGCCTCCCTGTGGGGCAATAGTCTCTGACACGAGAATGGGCAGGAAAGAACTCCCTGAAGGAGCACCCACACTGAACGTGCTGATCCTTTTTTACTCTTCATTGGTAGAGATCAAACCCACAAATTATCCTTAGGTTAATGAAAACACTTATTTGCTAGCAATTTAGTAATGGTTAATGCTACAAGAAAAAAATTTTAAACTTTTAAGGATGTTTGTTTAAATAAATTACAGTATACCAAAAAGAGAAACATTATGCCCTTATTAAAATTGATGTTACAGAAAAATGCTTGAGAGCTATTAACTAATTTTCTATCAATAAAGACACACCACACAGAAGCCCATAACAGTGTTTCCACTAGGACACCTCTTGCCTTTATAGAGTCACACTTCATGGAAAACATGCTTCTTGCAACTTAACATTTTTGGCTCATGGTGGTATACAGGAAATGTACATAGTGTATATTTATCAGAGTATACTTTTCCACAACTGATTGCCAGTGACACGCCTCCCTGTATTTATACCTTCATATAGTTTCCTCTCACAATGACACTAGGCTTTGCCACTTTACTTAGTTTGGCCAATAGGACATCAGTAACTGAGATACAAATATCATTTTGAATAATATTTGCCCAACAGAGTTTGCCTTCTTAAATACTATCATGTTGTGAAGAAGCCCAGGGTTTGCCTGTTGGATAAGTGGGACCCAGCCAAGAGCCAGAATGAACTGCTACACTTATGAGCGAAGTCCTCTTCAAGGCACCAGCCTCAGCCAAGGCACCAGATCCCTATATCCTCATTTGTGATTCCAGTTGTTGAAAGCATAGGTACTGCCCAGCTGAGCTCTGCCTGAAATACTGACTCATAGAATTATAAATGACTGTTTCTGAAACCAGTAAGTTTTTGCTCATTTGCTATACATCAAATTCTAACACCTCCAATCCCCCAGAATTTAGTATGTTTTTAGCATATTTCTGAGAAGGAAAGAAATGTGATTACATGCCAGATATAATCAACAGAACTCCACAATCACACATATAACTTGTTATAAGCACAATAAACATCAACCAGGTGGATGTTGGCAAGGTTGCTGGTAATAAGAGATGCCATGGGAACCATAAAAAGAATCTCTCTCTTGAGATCCTAAGACTGTGTTTGAATTTGTACATCATTAGCCTGTTATTTCTATGTGGGCATGATTTTCTTTAAGAAACCAATTAGAAGTAACTGTGTGATTCAATTTAATTTGCCCTTTTTAAGTAGTGGAATATAGACTTCTATTAACTTCCTAGAGAATTTATAATTTTTAAGAATAGATAACTGACATAAATTGATAAAAGGATATAATGCCCCATGGACTCACAAAATCCACAGAAATTATTAGGGGAAAAAGGATAGGCATGATCACGGCAAAATTTTCTAAAATGTCTGTTCTAAGTAGGATGCAGCTTATAAAGTTGATCTCAAAAATCAATATACGTTTTCACTTAATTGTGGCAAAGCAGATAACACTAGTCAAAAACTCAGAATACTTGATATCTACAAACTATGTGACCCTGGGCAACTTACTCTTCTCATATCCAATTTCTTTTGTACATGGCAGAAAGACACTGGCAAACCCTCCCTGAAGTACCAGGAAGAATTATCAGAAGAGAGGAAGTATCAGCATATGAAACAAAATGTGGTGGCAGACTAGGTTTGACAGAGCTCCAATTCTGGAAATAATAAGGGTAGAATGACATAATGGGAGAATGTTAGGGAACAATGTAGACAGATCCTCTCAATTATAGCAGGTCACCCCTCTGCTCCAAAGCACCCTGAAGACCCCTCCAATAAGTAATGACTTCTTAGGATCTTGCCTATCCCTCACCCAATTCACATCGCCCTGCTGAAAGCTGGTCCAAACTTATCAATATCACCCAGTCACTGACAGCTGCTGAAGAAGGTAGTATCACTCAAATCTTGTTCACTCTGGGACTTAGACTCAATAATTGATGGGGACATCTAAATATAGCACTTTCTTTCTGTGACTCTTCTGTTTATGCCCTGAAGGACTAGTGAGAGGGTTCCGGTCAGAGGGGTGTCCTCTCAGGTACAATTTCTACCTGCGGAACCTCCTTTCTCATGCTGCACAAGAACTACTTTGAGTTCCATCTGCCAAAATTGGACCATCATTCAGTATCCCAATTTCCCTGACTGAACTCATTGTCTTATCTAAACTTCTGAAAATTTAAACCAGGTTTGCTAGGCAAACTACACAAGGAAGGAGGGGACCAGAAACTTCACTTGTTGAGGAAGACACCAGGGAATCACACAAATACAATGGCCTCACAGTAACAATCTGTACACACCTCACAATTATTTCTCTTGGAATTTGGGGGCATTTATCTAGTTTTAATACATTCACGGTACAGATGGGCAAACTGAATATTATATGGGTTAGTAACAGGATCCTTCACAGCAGAGCTGGAAGTTGAACTCACTGCACACCTCCTATGCTTGTGTTGTCTGCAAACCCCACCCCCACCCTGACTTGAGTCGCCATCTTGACCTTGACACCCTTGGGTCAAGTATAAGATAAAGAAACAATGCACATTAAAAAGAAACAATGATCTCAAATCAATAACCTAAGTTTCCACAATAAGACACTAAAAATAGTAGAGAACAGAATCTGAAGTAAGCATAAGGAAAGAAAAAAGGAGGGCCAGCCCATGGCTCACTTGGGAGAGTGTGGTGCTGATAACACCAAGGCCACAGGTTTGGATCCCTATATAGGGATGGCTGGTTAACTCACTTCAGAGAGCGTGGTGCTGACAACACCGAGTCAAGGGTTAAGATCCCCTTACTGGCTATCTTTTTTCAAAGGAAAAGAAGAAAAAAAAAAGAAAGAAAAGAAAAAAATTACAAGAAACAGCAGAGAAATAGAAAATAAAAAACAATATAGAATGACAATAAAATTATAAGCAGGTTAATAAAAAAATTTTAAAAATTGACAAATCTTTCGCTAGACCAAGGGGTAAAAAAGAAAGAAGACTCAAACAACTACAATTAAAAATTAAGGGGTGGGGCTGGCCCAGTTGCGCACTGGAGAGTGTGCCCCTTGGGAGCGTGGCAGTGCTCCCGCTGAGGGTTCGGATCCCATGTGGAGACCGGTTCCCGCTCACTGGCTGAGCACGGTGCAGGCGCAACACCGAGGGTTGCGATCCCATTGCCGGTCCCCAGTACGGGCACGACACCGAGGGTTGCGATCCTGTTACCAGTCAGTAAAAAAGACAAAAAGAAAAAAAAAATTAAGGAGAGGACAGTACTACCAACCTTAGAAAAAATAAAGAAAATATTAGAGAAAAATAATATAAAGAATTGTTTGTCAATATGTTAGATAGTTTAGATAAAATGAAGAAATTCCTAGAAAGACAGGACTCCTGAAACTGACTCAAGAAAATAATAAATAATCTGAGTAGACCTATTACAAGTGCTTTAATAATAAAATACTATACACCAGAAAAAGTTTGTGTTCGGAAACTTCACTGTTTAATTCTACCAAACATTTGAACAAGATTTAACATGAAATCTGCTCAAAATGTCCAAACAGCAGAAGCACAGCAGAGACAAGTTTCTATTCATTAATAAGGCAGTTTTACTACCATACCAAAAGCATACTGAAATATCACAAAGAAAAAAACATCAGACCAATTTATATTGTAAGTCTAGATTGAAAATCCTTCAAAACAATACCGGTCACCACATGGGATCTGAACCCTTGGCAGGAGTGCCGCCGTGCTCCCAAGTGGCGTACTCTCCAGTGTGCCACCAGGCCAGCCCTCTTATGATTTCTTTATTTCTTTATATACTCTGGACACAAATCTTTTTCATTTGTATGTACCGCAAATATTTTCTCCCCAATAATGATTTATTTTTGCACTGCCTTTATTATACATTTTAACAAGCTATTAATTTAAATAGAAGTGAGATTCTAAGTCTCTTACTTTGTAGCATACTGTTTTTTCTTGTATAGGAAAACTCTCCATACTCTGAAGTGCCAAAGGACAAAATTACAACAAATTTGGTAAAAGGTCTCATTGTGCTTCTACAATCAGGCAACAGGTCATTCCATGAAAAACAATAAGTTTCAATGAGCCAGGAGGAGGAGGTTGGTTTTATGAACAGGAAAGGCTGAAGAAAGCAGAAACAAAGAACAAAAGATGGACTGGTCATTTCAAAGTTACTTTCATTATAAGGTGGGGACAGGGGAACAGAACGATAGAAAAGTAACTGATACTTTAACATCAGGTTACTTCTGGCTGTCCTTTTTGTGTAGGAATTACAGCAGAGGGAACTTCATTCTTATGCCTATTGAAGATTAAACTGACTTGTTTTGGAAATTTTCTGTTACTTTTCTCTCCTGATTTCTTAGGAGGTCAGACCGCAACTTGGTTTAGATTTGGTGACATGGAACTTAGCAGGGGGTGACTCCATTTTAATTTTTAGGCTGGCCTTTTGGAACCTCATTCAGGAACCTCACCTGAAACAATGGCCTCATAATTTTATTTAGCAGAAGTTATTAAAACACTTGCTGCAACTTCTAAGAGTGTTGTAGTGTCTCCCTCACATGTCAACCTTCTATAAGTTAATTACTGTACATGGAGTTGATAGAACAAATTCATTATTCTGCTGGAGATAACTAGTTGTCACTGTCCCATGTGTTAATGTGTCTATCACTTCTACCACTTTGCAGCAATGCCTAATCTGTCATCATCATTGTGAAATATGAAGATATTTGTATTTATAACATGGAGACATTTTTATCCCTGAAATGAGCTCCACTCCTTGATAGGTATTTAATATAGTAGAAATAGTTTGTCTGTTTTGTTCTCTGCAGACCTAGAACATGACCTGTTACACAGGAAAACACCACAATATACTTATTTGACATCCAGTCTCAAGAGAGACACACATACCTGGATTCAGACACAAATCTCATGATAGGGCCACTTCCATTTCAACCTCAGAAAATGAACTGTTCTCATGTCTACCCCTTTTGGCAGAAGGATACCCCCGCCCCTCACCTGTGCAGCAGGACAGGTGCTTCAGCTATTCTGGTGGGGGAGGGGCCTTCCTGAAGCCTCACATTCCACTTAAAAACCTGAGAATCAGGGGCCTATGTTTCCAGGTGTCAGTGGCTGGACATGACAGGTTATGATGCTGGAGCCCCTTATGTGCTCTAGAATTCTTCCAGGAATGGGCCCCTTACTTCCAGACCCAAGTGGCTCAGTTTGGGCATCACTGGTGTCTGTTCCCACCATATCCTCTGAAGTCACCCCTGACACTATGTGACACCCTGCATCACTTTAGAGTCACCACCAAAGAAGGCCCTCACAAGATGTGTTCCCTGGACTTTGGTCTTCCCACCCTCCCAAACTAGGGACTACATTTTCTTTTTTCATAAATTACCAAGTTTCAGGTATTCTGTTAGAAGTAACAGAAATGGAGTAATACACTATATGAGCAGGAAGCAAGACTTTTCATACCACTTTGGGTCCTTCTCTGGAAGAAATGCAGGGCTGGGGAAGGACTTGTGCCCCCTCAGACCCTGTGTGGAACCCAGTCTGAAGTTAGGAACCAGCAACAAGGGCGACAAGTCTTAACTTGTCCCAGCTCAAAAGTCCAAAGTCCCACCGTGAAATCAAAACAAGTTATCTGCTGCCAAGACACAATAGTGGGACAAACAGAGAGTAGACATTCTTGTTCAAAAGAGGTTAGGGTTAGGGTTTGGGTTCAGGTTATGCAGCATGGGTTAGGGTTAGGGTTCAGGTTCTGGTTAGGGTTTGTGTTCAGGTTAGGGTTTGGGGTCCAGGTGCAGGTTAGGGTTAGGGTTCATGTTCAGGTTGGATTAGCATTTGGGTTACAGTTCTTGTTCATGTTCGGGTTAGGGTTACGACAAGGGTCAGGGTCAGGGTCTTATCTAGCTCCCCAAATTATGCAGCATCCCCTATACTGCCTTTTATTTATTACAAGCAAGTTCGTAAAACGGACCCATATTCAGTGGGAGAGTGAATTAGATTCTACCTTTGGTGGGAGGTTTCTGAAGAATTTACAAGCATGTTTTAAAACCACTACAGGTGATCAATTTTGTTTTAGAGAGGTTAAGTTTGAGTTTTTGGGTGCCTTGATCTA
>NW_007731220.1:72461-114694 GCF_000696425.1 Galeopterus variegatus
ATTTATTACAAGCAAGTTCATAAAACGGACCCATATTCAGTGGGAGAGTGAATTAGATTCTACCTTTGGTGGGAGGTTTCTGAAGAACTTACAAGCATGTTTTAAAACCACTACAGGTGATCAATTTTGTTTTAGAGAGGTTAAGTTTGAGTTTTGGGGTGCCTTGATCTAGGTCCTCTAGAAAGCAGAGTCTGAGGTAAGAATTAATGCATATGCTTTATTTGAGAGGTACACACCCAGGGCAGTGAAAGTAAGGAAAAATGGAGGCAAGGCTGGGAGGGGTGGAAGCAATTCCAGATGATGCATTTTCATCCTGGCCACGGCTTCACAGCAAGCCCAAAGAGACAGGGCAGGTGGCTTGGTAAGGGTGGTACATACACGAGGGACATCTCCAGATACACTGGATGAGTAATCATTCTTTGGACCAGTTCATGGGATGGAGAAAGGAGAAGTTTATTGGACTAGATCCCTCTTGTATTAGTTTTCCATTGCTGCATAACAAATTACCACAAACTTGATGGCTTAAAATACCATGAATATACCTGTTTATGAGCTCACAGTTTTGTAAGTTCAGAAGTCAGTGTGGTGTGGATGTTTCTTGCTTGAGCCATCACAAGGCTGAAATCAAGGTGTTGTCCTGGCTGAGTTCTTGTCTAAAGCCTTTGGGGAAGATTCCACTTTCAAGATCATTCTTGTTGGCAGAATTCAGTACCTTGTTGTTGGAGAATGGAGGTCCCCGTTTCCTTGCTGGCTGTTGGTGTGGGGCTGCCCTCCACTCCTCAAAACCAACCACATTCCTTGCCACATGTCTGCTTCTTCTTCAAACTGGCGATAGTGAGTCAAATCCTTCTTATGCTGATCTCCTAAGATGAGTCAGAGGAAACTCTGCTTTAAACAGGCATGATTATTAGGCTCCTCTAGATAATTTCCCTCTATGGACAACTATGCCATATAGCAAAGCCTAATTGCAGGAGCAAAATCCAGAATATTATAGTCCCAGGGGTTATGTACTCATGTACATGGGGGGCAGTAGATCTTGGGGTCCATTTTAGAATTCTGCCTACTACCCGTCCCATCCCTAAATCTGATTTCAAAGCTCAGGTTCCTCTGTGCATCCAAAGCTGCTTGATGGTACATAGAGACTGAGACAGTTTGAGGCTGACAATATAATGTCAATAGATGAGAGGTGGAAATGAAACTCTTTCACACCTATTCTTCTCTTATGACTTTTGTCAAAAACAGTGTTCTGTGAATCCAGCACATATTAAGTGCTCAATAAATAGTTGTTAAATAAATGACTGGCTGGGTAGAGGAGAATAAACAATTTTAAGGGTAAATAGAAGGCAAAATATAATAGGTAAATAGATTTTAAATAAGCACCTAGCTGTTTTAAAAGATATTCTCTGTAGTTCTAGATGAATTACACCTTTTGGACCCCCTTTGTTTGTCTCCTCCCCTCAGCCTCACCCAGACTGGCCATAATGGTCATCACTTCACGTGTAGGACAACCAATGTATGGAGCCAGTACGGCCATCAGTGACCCAAAGGACATTGGTGGAGCATTTTGCAGCACTATGTCTCTCAAGCTGCCTGTAAAATGCTCATCATGGCCATAGGTGTCCACATCAAACATACACTGTTGCATCCCTAGCTCCCAAATTATTTGAACCAGCTTGGCATACACTTTCCACCTACTCACAGTTCTAGGCAGTTCTCCAGTGTTCATCCACACAGTCAAGATGGCTACATTCACTCATCCCATCAAGGAGTGATTATCCTGTCCCAGTGCATATCTGTGGCTATTCTGTAGCCACTGACATAGGGATGGGTGCATGGTGATAGAGGTTAACTTTTCCATCTTATCACCAGAGCACATCACACTATCCACCCCTAGGTCCCACAACCAGAGGAGCCAAGCAGCTAAGGGTTTACCCTGTTACCACCAAAACTGTTTCCCAAAGCCAACCAACTCAGCTTGAGTGTAGGGGACATAAGTAGTAAATTGGGTCACTTGTGGGTTGCCTACCACTTGTCTACTTGGTCCCATGGGCTGTTCATGCTTCATTTTCTGATGTACAACAGGTCATACCAGGGGACATAGTCTCCCTCAACTCATCATCAGGTTCATCATCGTCCCCAGTGTTGAAAGCAGGGATGACCCATTGCTACACTTCAGCCTCCAAGACAAGTACCTGTGCTTCCAGCATGTCTGCTTTCTGCTGCAAATCTCAAAGCCACTCTGCTTCATGGAGTACCTTGTCCCTATTGACTCATAGTACAGTGAGCAACAGCCAGACCCTGGTCAACAGGAAAGTGGCTGCCAGGAACCATATACTCAAGGGTAGTCACAGTTCCTCCCCTTCCCAAGGGGCTAGTGGCTCCCTTACCTGTTCAGAATCCTGATGACAACTATGCCAATTGTTGGCCTTTTTATAAACTGGTGAGTGTACATACTATCTTATGACTAAAATTCCAAAATAAAAGCTGTAAGGTCTTTATTTGCATCTATGTGTATGTGTTTAGGTGTGTTTACACATATGTACATGTATTATGTTGTATGTTATGTCTACATGGTAAACTCAGGCATAGTCAGCCAGAAATTCCTCAAGGAATTTTTAGTGAACTTAGATAAACAATCATTCAATATATATTTCGGTAAATTATATAGTAATTAAACCAAATGCTTTTTTAGTTCAGACTTAAGTGAATCTATAATAAATAAGCTGATCTTAAATTTTTTGCTAAAATAAAAACAGAAATATCCTCAAAATTGTCAACATACATTCCTGCCTGGGTATACTGGTCAGACAGGACTGGATTTGTCTCTGTTAGAAGTTTTAAGGTCATAAAATTATGAACCCAGTGTAGAACAAAATAATTTTTGGTTATGTAATCATTTCATCAATAAGACTAATTTAATATTGGTTTAATAAAAACATCCATATCCTCTGAGTTATCAGCAAAATGCCCGTATGTTCAACTTTAGGTGAACGCCTCACTTTCACAGGCTATAAAATGGTTAACAACAGCAATAAAAAACTTAGAATGATGACTAGCTTCGTCTAATATCTCAGTTTTTATAAGTAATTTAAGTTTAATTGTTAAAATATATACATGAATTAGGTAAATATAAATGAGATAAATGTTTACAAAAAATTTTATATAATTTAAAATCTTAAAGTTATGTTAAATTAACTGAAAGATACTCATTAAATTTCCAAATAAGACATAAAAACTAAAATATAAGTGGGCTTAACAAATATAAGTGTGCTCTTAGCTTTAAATTTTATAAGAAAGCTAAATACATTTGGGTGTATTGATATACATAAAACTAAAAGTTATTCAAAAATTAAGATTCGGGGAAAATATGTTTCCTTTTTTTTTTTTCCCAAAAGATGACCGGTAAGTTCTTAACCCTTGACTTTGTGTTATCAGCACCACACTCTCTCGAGTGAGCCACGGGCCAGTCCATGTTTCTAAAATTATAAAATGGTTCTCATTTATAAAATGCTGACATGTAACAAACAGTTCAAAATTGATTGCTTCCTGGATTTTCACAAAAAAATATAGTTACAATTGTTAGTAGTCTAATTAATATACATAACTTTGTTTACAAAGTGTACCAAAAAGAGATGTGCTTTTGATTTTAAAAATTATTTAAAAACATAAAATTGTGTTCTATATTTAAAAATAATAGTTTTATCCAAATTCAGAGGTTATTAGATGTTGTTCCTAAAAGTAAATTCAAAAATAAAAACAAAAACATGGTAAAGAAAAACTAATGTGAAAAAGGGAAATATGAAGAAAGTCATGACTATAAAGATGTATTTTTGGTAAGGAAGGTTAAAAAGAAAAGAAAATAATTTTGTATAAGAAAATATTGCATAGAAAATTTTTATCTTAAAGTAAACTTACTATTTAAGAAAAAGGAAGTATAGAAAGTCTAAAGCATGTCATGGAAATGTCTGACTAATGTGTGATAATGGTTCCTGAAGGGTGAATTTATAAAGAGGATTTTGTGTGTGGTTACATTGGTCATAACTAGAATAAAAATACAAATCTTTCCAAAGATTGAACTTTGGTATTAAAAATACACTGATGCAAAACTAAATTTTCTCCCTGTATGTTAGAACAGAAAGGTTCTCTTGAGGTATTGATCTGCTCTTAGTAACATTACAAAAGTGTTTTTTTATTTTTTACTTTTATAATTTTTAATCTGTTTCATTAATAGCCATCTTCTAAACTATAGTTATTCCTTCCTGAGATTCATTTAATATCCCTATTTTCAGGTTGGAAATGCTGTCTTTTTTATTCAGGTAGAATCTTTCTCTTAAAGCTTGAGGTATTGATCTGCTCTTAGTAACATTACAAAAGTGTTTTTTTATTTTTTACTTTTATAATTTTTAATCTGTTTCATTAATAGCCATCTTCTAAACTATAGTTATTCCTTCCTGAGATTCATTTAATATCCCTATTTTCAGGTTGGAAATGCTGTCTTTTTTATTCAGGTAGAATCTTTCTCTTAAAGCTTCTTAGATTCATGTCTCAGGACTTCAACTTATCCTGTATCTTGCTGTGTGTAACTTGCAGGCCCTACATCAGTCTGCAGCTCTTTTTTCCTCCCCTTGAGAAGGTCTTGGATTATAACTCTCTTAACCTGCTCATCAGATGACTCAGCAGTTATCTGACACTAAACTCTCCTGTCTTGAAGGCCTAGAAAAACAATATTTTCCTCCAGTATATTTTGATTCTGTACTCCTGGCTTTTCTTTTCTTTTCTTTCTTTCTTTCTTTTTTTTTTTTTTTGTGGCTGGCTGGTAAGGACATCTGAACCCTAGATTTTGGCGTTATAACACCATGCTCTAACCAACTGAGCAAGTCAGCCAACCCCAAATGTTTTTAACTGGCTTTTATTACAATTCTAGAATTAGGCAACGCTTCGTTTTAGGTGATAGAATAAATGCTCCCTTTGCTTTTCTCGATGTATCTAAATTGTCACTACCATTACCTTGGCTACATTCTTTCTGTGCTTGATCAAGTTTACACCTTTTCATCAGGTTCAACCTTCCATTTATTATCTAAGCCAGCTTCCCATAAGAAGATGCAATCACACTATAGGAAGTTTATCTTTACCTTTTTGGTGACTGGCCTTTAAAAAAACTTAAGATTTTGTGTGTCTTTCTTTCTCTCATGGTTGGATAGTACAGGGATTTGAAACCTTGGTCTTGGTGTTATCAGCACCACACTCTACTGAGTGAGCTAACTGGCCAGCCCCAAAGTTTTTGTGTTTTATTAAGATAATTTCCTATGTTATCTTTATTATGCTTTTAATTACTTGGAATAATTGTCATTAAAAGGGTAGTGGTTTTTATATCCATATAACTTTTTGAGTTGTTTTTAAAGCCTTTTAGCCCTGGCTTGTTAGCTCAGTAGGTTAGAGTGCGTGTGTTGGTAAGATGCAGGTTAATGATTTGGATTTCCATACTGTCCAGATGCCAAAAAAAGTCTTTAGATTATTATTCAGTTTAAGTAAATAATTATCATTTTTACATTGGCCTGTGATCCTGTTAGGATCAAGTATTTTCAACATTTTGGCATGTTTAATGGGCTTCCCAAATATCAAAATTCTAAAGTATATATTTGAGATTTTCCAGTTGGGCCTCTGGATAGTCTTACATGGCTTCTCTCTCGTCTGTCTGAGATATTAAATGATTTAGGATTATTTGACAAACTATGTGGAATGAATTGTCTGGTGACATATAATACCAGATGTTTATAAATTTACATTTATGGGTATGTTGTTAATATAATTGTCACAAAATTATATAAAATTCTTAAAACCTAATATTTTATCAGTCATATTTTGGTATTTTGTTAAATCTTCATTAAGGGCATATACAAAACCATGACCTTGTGCAAAGGCCATGACAAACTTACACAAAAATACTTTGAAGACCTCTGCCCAACAACTGTATCTCAGAACCCAAACTGGCTTCATCCTTGTTATTAATTCTTCTGCCAAAAATAATAAAAATTATTCCCAAACAATTATGTAATTCCTCATCATTTTTCTTTTAAAACCCTTTGTCTTTCTTTACCTCCCTGAACACAAACACAGTTTACTTTGACATGTGTACTTCCACCATAATGCCCTAGGCCCAGGAAAACTCTCTCTATATGGCAACATTTTTTTTAAGTTAGCAGGAAAATCTATAAAATAAATTGAGAAGTTTACCTGCTATATCAAAGGGCATGTAAATTAATAGTTGTCATATAGATAAAATATTTTGACACTTGTTAAAATAGTAAGGAAGATTTTTGCAACAGGAACTAACTCTATTGAAGTAGGAGAGACAGCAGGACATCAACTCCCAATACTACAGGGATAAGTGGAACTTTATAGCCAATGGCAACATGAGGGGGTCAGTAGGTAGAAAGTAACTGGGAGATGATATCAAAAGTGGGAGGATTCTTGTCAAATTGACTTATAAAACAAAACAAAACACCAGGGTCCAGGGTATGATTCCTAAACCAGCCAGCCATCATAACAACAACAACAACAACAAAAAATACAAAAAACCCCAACAACCTGACAGCAGAATTTTTGCTAAAGGCAGGCCAAGGTTGAGACCAAGTTAAGAAGAGGGATCAGAGGAGCCTGACTAATGTCTGTTCAAAAGGAAACTCTTTGCCACACTCTTGATAGACATTATCAACTGCCCTCTGAAGACTTTGTTTATCTGCTATGAGCCTAACAGTATGTACAAGATGTCCCATTTTCCACTGCTACCAACCATGTTTTCAAACATCTTCATCCCTGTCAGCCACATATGCAAAATAGTGTCACCTTACATACTTTCTGGTAGTAAATATCAAAAGTCTTAAGTGGATTTATCACCCTTTCTAGAAGTGTATCCTAAGAAAATAATGAAACACGATGTTTACCAACATATTGTTTATAATTGTAAAAACTAAAAGCAGCCAAAAAAATGCCTGAGAGGATTTGTTAAGTTAATTATAGCACATCCATAGGATTATGTTCTTTTTTTTTTTTGTCTTTTTCCGTGTCCGGCAACGGATCGCAACAGCTTCTCAAGCAGCGCACTAGCACAGTGCGCCACCGGGCCGGCCCGGATAATGTTCTTTCAACCATTAAAACTTATGTGTAAAATTGTATGAGCAGCAGGCTTCAAGTTTACCTTTTTTTAACATTTATGTTGTTCTCACCTGAAATCTCATACAAATTCAATAGTATTCATAAATTTTTGAATTAATATTTTAAATTATTCAAGTAATTAACATAGAAATAAAAACACAGAACAAAAATTGAAACACCAACACTCCTATTATTATTATTATTATTATTATTATTGTAGAAATAATTACAGCCAGTTTGGTAAAGACTAGCAGACTGTTTCCTAAAATGTACTTTATGTAGTGCTTTAAGTTTTACTTTTTTACTCAAGTAACAAATAAATTCTGTTTTAAAATGTGCAAATAACACAAAATTATGTGGTTTAAACTTCCCTGTTATCTTCTGTCCCTAAATCTTTCTGCTTCTTCAGAGCAAACGACCATGAACAGGCCGATATGTCTCCTCCTCAATCTCTTTTTAAAAATCAAATCTACTCATAATATATGTGTGTTTATTTTCTCTTTAATTTTTATTATGGAAAATTTATACATATGGTAAGGTACAAAGGATACTGTTGTAAAACCATTTACTCTTCACGTAAGTGTGAAAACTGCCTTATTTACCTTAAATATTATTTTTCTTGTCTTTTAAAAGAAGTCCAAGGCTTTCTGATATTTCACACTAAATTCTTCAGCATGCTTCTCTAAAAATAATTTTTAAAAATCTCATATAATCCAATTCCAAAATTACACCTATCGAGATAAACAATGATTCCACAAAATTATTTAGTACCCAAACCATATTTAATTTTCTTCCAATAACCTCTAAATGACCTCTGCAGTTTGTTTGGCCTAACATTTTTCTGGACGTTATTACTAATAGATGAGGCAACGAGCTGCACCTCTGTGTTTATTCTCTGTTGTATGACTAGTGTTTGTCACAGGCAAGACAGAGAGTGGAAAAGCAGAAAATATCTGTCAATGAGACAACTAATATCTTATTAACAAAAAGTCCAGGATACAATACAGCCTGTACAGTATGAGCACCTTCCTTTTCGCTTTTTAATTTTTTTTATTTTTTTAAAACTTACTTTTTATTAGCACATAATAATTGCACATGTTTGTGGGGTACAGTGTGATGTTTCACTACATGTGTACAATGTATAATAGTTAAGTTAGGATCATTGACATATTTTAGAATAATGTCAAATTTATGTAAAGGTTGCAGAAATAGGACCCAAACACCTCACATGCCCTTCACCAGGTTCCCCACCTGCTGACATGTCTGAGGCTTGAGAGTGGGTCGCAGACTCAATGCTCATTGTCATCCCAGTGTGAAGTTCTGAAGAACAAAGACACTGTCCTATGTGGTGACTACATGCAACAGTCAAAACAAAGTGAACGACAGCGATAGATGTTAAATCCAATCCTCAGATGTCATGAAAATGTTTCTGCACCTGTGCATGTGCCTCAAAATCCAAATCCCCTTCCCTGAGTCACAGAGGAAAACAGCAGCCTCTAGAACATTTTCTGAGCATCCTACACAATGTTACAATTGACATAATTATTCCAACCTGCTTTCCTCTCATTAAAATATCTCTTGAATATCATGCAGTGTCAGTTAAATATATCCAATAATTAAAAGGTTGACTTTAGTTAATTTAGATGTAAGTGAATTTTAAATGTTTCTTCTTCATTTTAGAAATCCACTGCACAGGTATTTGCTGTGTGCATGGGCACAGCTTGATTTTTGCCATTTTCTCCCCATGTTTTGCTACCACCATTGGGGTTCCAGTGACTATCCTCAGACCATGTGTGTTTTGTAAGTTCCCCTAGGAAAATAAGTCAGAAAGGGAAAATGCAATTTAAATGCTAATTTTCTGCCACATGGGCTACTGCAAAGCTTTTACCAACTGGTCTTTCCAGCTTAGTACAGGAAAGTCTGAGCCTGTGTGTCACTGTCACTAGACAGCACCCCTGTCCTCCTTTTGAAACAATCTAATGGACTGAAAATAAAATCTCATGTTTTTACATTTTCACTCATTGCTGGTGAAATCAATTAAATGTTAATCTAAATATACCAGCTTATATGAGGAAACTGAAACTGAGATGCCTGCTCAGCACAGTGGTGGCTACAGCAGGTGTTCAATAAAGAGGACACATGAGCATCTGTCCATTTACTTCCTTTTTCTTCTTAGCTGAGGACTTTCACTGGGTGCCATACCCTGCTCCAAGCAAGCAACCTGTGCTGACCTCATTTTAGTTTTCAATCTTTCATATTGTAGAATTGTCATAGAGCACCTGCTATACACCAAGTCTGCATTAATGTAGGAAGTTCAGCAGTTCACCTCTTTCTGCCTAGGTAAATCCTCTCTCAGGTCCAACTTACTTGTTTTTTTGTTTTTTGTTTTCCCTTTTTGTCTTTTTTTACTGACCGGTAACGGGATCGCAACCCTCGGTGTCGCGCCCGCACCGCGCTCAGCCAGTGAGCGGGAACCGGTCTCCACATGGGATCCGAACCCTCGGCCTCCCAAGCGGCGCACTCTCCAGTGCGCCACTGGGCCAGCCCCCAACTTACTTGTTTTTGTAGTAGCTCCCTGTTGACTTTTTCAGAATCTGGTTTGGTTAAGGTGTCTAAATAAATAAATAAGTAAATACCCACATCCCCTTCAAGACTGTAAAAGACTTCGTCCTTTCTGGGCAAGTCTTGTTAGACACAAAACTTGGTAAGTCTTTGGTAAGTGCACTTTCGATTTCAGCTTTATACTGAAAGGATCTCACACACTCATACTCTTGTTATTCTTTTTCTTTTCTGTTTCTGAACATCTAAAAAAATTACTTTCTTAAAAGGGTGAGGAAAAGACAACCTTAAAAGTCATTAAGGTGGTTACCACCTTTGTAGGGGGACCTCAGACTAAGAGAAAAGCTGTGAATGTCTATATAGACAGCAGATATGTTTTGTAGTTGCTCATGGTTTGGGGATATTGTGGAAGCTGAGAAGTTTCCTCACTTCCAGTAAAGACAAAAAAATAAATGAGGCATATGCCAAAAAAATTATTAAATGCAATAGATTTTTGCTGTTCTAGCTATTATCAGCCTTTGTCTACTTGGTACCCTACTTGGAGTACACCCCTCCACATTGGTAGTGACCAAGAAACCCATTTTACTGGACAAGCTATAAAGCAAGTGGGTGCTGTATGGCTGGTCTGGCAGAATTTCTATTGTGCTTCCCATCCCTAGTCCTCTGGACTAGCTCAACTCATAAACAGCACTTATAAGACCCAGCTGGAAAAGTTTATGGAAACTCCCCAATTGCTATGGCCAAAAGCCCTGCCTCTAGTGCTTCTGATTGTAAGAGCTACTCCCTGGAGATTACACAAGCTCTCACCTTTCAAGATAATTGCTGGGGGCCCATGCATTTGATCCCAACTTCTGTTGACCCCAAATTAATAAAAGGTTGAAATGCTTATTATAAAGATATTATCAAGACTATACATAAAACTTATGCTCTGACAGAACAATCTTTTCACAGTACACTCCTGGGAGACAAAGATCTTAAGCACCATAACCTAAAACCAGGAGATTTTGTCAATTGAAAAAGACATTTTCTTTTTTCTTTTTGTGTTTGTTTTACTGACCGGCAACGGGATCGCAACCCTCGGTGTTGCGCCCGCACCGCGCTCAGCCAGTGAGTGGGAACCGGTCTCCACATGGGATCCGAACCCTCGGCAAGAGTGCTGCCACGCTCCCAAATGGCGCACTCTCCAGTGCACCACCGGGCCGGCCCAAAAAAGACATTTGTAAAAGGATTTTCTCCAACCGCACTAGAAAGGGCCATACCAGGTTCTTCTGACCAATGCCTGCACTGCCAAATTTAAAGGAATGGATTTCTGGATTTCTGTATCTGATTTTTTTAAAACTCAGCTCCTGAGTGGGCCTGCACTCCTGCCAATAAACTAAAACTAAAAATTCTCAAAATTTAATGTAGATGGCATCTGGGTAGATTGTTTTTTTCAAGATGAACAGACTAGGCTTATGTATGTTTTCCTTTCTATTAATTATTACTTTACTTTCTTTCTATTTTTCCTAGAAAGACAATGGTCTTATCTGCATTTCCCAGGTGCCTGTACAAATTGTATCTCTGGACCCTCCTATAGGTCAGACTTTCTCATCCACCTTTAGTGACCATCCTATGTCTTATCTAATCCAAACAGTGTCTCCTAGTTGGACCCTAGAAATATGTGATGGGTCGTCACCCTTAAAACATTCCTTGGGTCTCCCTACCATATGTAAAAATAAGTTATTGGGACCTATTCCAAAGGAAAATCTATTACCAATACTCAGTAATATGACGGACTCCTGCTTTTGTTTCATTATATACAGAAAATTCACAGATAGAAAAATTGTCTGTGTGCCTATCAGATACATTTAATTTTGTGGGTGGTATATGTCAGTTTGAGCCTGCAGATGTTTAGACACCTGGACCACAGGAGACCAATATAAATTAGAATATTTGACTGCTCTGTTATCAATAAATAATAGAACTGAAACTAATCATTGGACTATTGATTAGGTTATCTGCCTTTTATTACATCAACTTGTCAAACATGAATTACTAGGTGAATTATGGAATTCTGAATTTGCTTCCCTAAGCAGATGTTTTGTACCATGGTATGGTGTATTTGCTAAGAACAAATGATAAGAATGTATGTCCTATCCTAGAAATTCTTGCAGATTCCACTGCAAAGGCTATTGCTGTGAAAGAGCACTCATTAACTTCTCTTTCCAAGGTAGTCCTAGATAATGGAATTGTTCTGGATTATCTATTAGCTTAGCATGGTGCTGTCTGTGCTATTGCTAATACTACATGCTGTATGTGGATAAACTCCTATGGGAAAGTTGAGACCCAGTAGCATAAGGTAGAAAAAACAAACCACATGGCTATAACAAGTCTCACCCAGTTCCCTGTGGTCATTTTGCTATTTAGTTAAATGCTTTTAAGTCTAGGTTTATGGCTTAAAACCATCACGTAAATTGGAATTGTCATATTGCTGTTATCTTTGTTTGTATTTTTCTTTTTAAACTTACTGTTGTGTAGTTGTAGACTATCAAATCTTTGAAGAAATACAACTCCTGATAATATGATGTTGGCCCAAAACTTTGAGATGATAAACAATGAATATGTAACAGGTAAAATCAAACCGAGCAGTATAATCCAAACAACATTGGCCCAGTAGCTCCTCCTTCAGGCATCCCTGTTGCTCAAATTTCACTGAAAGGGTCTTGACACTGACTTCCAGCTGTTCATTGCCTCTCCTGATGTGTGATCAGACCACATGTTCACCCTGGCTTCAAGGCACACTTAAAGCCTGTCAACAGAATCACTGATCAGTGATGCTTTCTGAGAGAGCTCTTGATCATAAGGAGGAAACGTAAATGTTGATGAAATCACTTTCCCAGAAAAAATAGCTGGGAAAGGCATGAGGAGGGGGGCTTATGCTTGCTTTCCTAAGATAAGAACTGTGTCCAAGGATCTTTCCTGTCTTCTTCTGAGATTGACTTCCTCTCTCCCCACATTTCATGGTACTCACACCCATGGCTTGATAATTTGCTGTTTCTGAAGGCTTTTATTTTGTGGTGGTACACAAGACTCACTCCTGAGCCTCTTATTTCACTTTTTTGTCAACCCCCTAGCAGACCACCTCTGTAAGTATGGCATTAAATACCAGCTTTAGGCCACTGATTTCCAAATTTTTATCTGCAACCATGATGTTCACTCTCAAATCTATATTTTATATTCATATGTGTATTATATGTCAAAATTGAAAAATAGTTCCTTTGAACTCAAGCTACACCAAAGTAAACAATAATCTTTCTAAAACTGCCTTCTCTAAAAATTCCTCCTAAATTCTAATTTCCATTTTTCTCTCTCTCACTTTGATTAAATATTCCACATGAATTCAACACAACTAGTTAACATATTTTCTTGTTTCTCTGGTCAGAATGTAAAGTCCATAAAAAAAGGGACATTATTTAGATCATTTCTGTTATAAGAACAAGTAAAAAATCACAAGTGCTTATAACCTGCATGATAAAGATGTGTTAAAAAACTAAATGTATGAATAAATGTCTGTGGTATAGTTTGAATGTCCCTCCAAAACTCATACTGAAAATTGATCCCCATTGTACCTGTTAAGAGGGTGGGATATCCAGCTATGGTATTTGAAAAGTAGGGCTTTGGGGAGGTGATGGTGGCTAAGGAGGGCTAAGCCCTCATGATGCATTGATCCATTCATAGATTAATAGCTTAATGATTTAATGGGTTGTAAGTAAGTAGACTGGGGGCTTTATAAAGAGATGAAGAAACCATTTGGACATGCCACACCTGCCATGTGATACCCTGTACCACCTCAGGACTCTGCCAAGGGTCCCCACCAGGTAGAAGGCCCTTGCCAGATGCATTTCCTTGACCTTGGTCTTCTCAGTCTCCAGACCTGTAAGAAACACATTTTGGGTTCCTTATAAATTACCAAGCATCAGCATCAGGTGTTCTGTTTTAAGCAATGGAAAACAAATGGATAGTCTGAGAAACTATGTCCATGAGACTAGAGGACACAGGGCAAGTGAGAATATTAAGAGAGTGAATAGCAAAAATAAATGTCAAAGGAGAAATGTACGGATTTGATTTTAAGTATATATAAAAATGTATTCAGCAAAATAAGAGGTGAAGGTCTACATGTGAGAGCTCTCCTTGCAGATTATACAATGTATGTATTTGATTCATGCAAACAAGCTGTTCTCAGGTCTGGGAGCTGGGGAAAAATGGTGTAAACAGCTGAACGTGGCAAATATCCATTGGGATTTATACTTTCCAGCCTCCCTGCCATGTGTGCACTAACTGACCTGGAAGGTTCTGGTTGGGGGTTCTTCTACACCCCACGACACTCACATTCTCCATGAAATGGAATTATAATTAAATAGCATTAATTATAAATTAAAATGGTTTATTCATTTACTAACAAAGAAAGTGTTGATCCTGGGAGTTACTGGGAAGTAACTCACGCCACTACTCACCCAATGACACCAGGCTACTGGAGTCCTCCAGCACTGTGTCCCTGTATAGGGTCTTCTAAGCAGTGTACAGGTCCTGCTTCTCCTCCCAGAGAAATTCCACAGCCATGTTTTCAAATGACAGCAGTCCCTGTAATTCCACATTTCTTCTCAAATTGTGTCACCAACCCTGGGTTACAAGACAGAAACCTGAATGTCGACCCTTCCCTGTGTGCATGTGTCTTACATTTATCTTACCTAAGATGTTGCTTCTTTGTAGCCTATGTGAGTGGAGAAAAAAAAAAAAAAAAAAACACAGTAAAAGACTCCTGGGACTGGAATAACTTATTAGTTACTAAAACTTCTGTTACAAGGCTTACATTATAGATCTAGAATCATTCTTCTTGCTAGGGATAAGAGTATGAATAAAATTTTGTTCTTCCAAGAAGCTTATAATTTGGTATGAAGACATAAGTATGAATACATAGGAGAAATAATGTGTTAGATGAACTAATTTAGATGCATGTTGAATGTGCATTGGTATAAAAAAGATGTAGAAAATATGGTTCTACTTTGTGTTCAGTTTGCAATTCACTGAAATTCCAAAGACGTTTAGCTCTTCCATGTGAACACATTTTCTCATGAAAATGAGGCAACAGCAAAAGTGCAGTCACAAGAGCAAAAAGAACACCCCCCCCCAAATGGAACCACACACAGCACCATGTCTAGGTAAATGATTTGGGGTGGTGATGAGATATAAATGCAATATTGAAGCAACTGATTACAAAGTAATTATGTATTTAAATATTTTACCTAATTCAAACAACAAAATATTTAATGCACTTATTGTTGATTTTTAATTATGTATAAATTGAAAGCACTTATATGGGCATCCCCAAATTCCCTTCCTACACACAGAAATGTTCCTTGTGCTCACCCCAGGGTGAACACTGCCACTTCCAAATCCACAAAATCTAAATAATTAGGTCCTGTAAAAACAGGTAAGTTATGTGACCAGATCTACATTTTGTCATTCACTAGGAGGGAAGAAAGCAGAGTGACAAATGACCACCTATATAAAAATACAGAGCAGTAAGCATACAGAAGAGGGAAGTCATACTATAAAAGGCAAAAGAAAAAGCAAGAAAAAATGTGGTTGTGCCAATTTTGCACATCAAAACAAATTTGTTGTGCAGAGAGTACATTTTTGGAATTTTACTCACAGGCTGTTTACCTGAATGCAGCTATTTAGGTACTGGTGCAGTAAAGAAAAATTGAAAAAAATGAACGCAGAATATAATGGGCAGAAGTAATACAGACTTGACACATGGACACATCATATTTGAAATATCGGTGGGAATGTCCACATGTTGAATAGATTATGATACCAGAGTTCAAGAGAGAGCTGTAAGCTGAAGATACAAATTTGAAAAGTATCAGAATTTCAAAAGTACCTGAAGCCATAAGAGTAAATGAACTTAAAATATTTTGGGGGAAAAAACACAACAGAAGACAAGTACACAATTTGCAGGAACACTAAAGTTTAAAGATAGAGGAAAATAAGCAAAGCACAGAGGGATAAATACCTCACATGCTCACTCATATGTGGGAGCTAAAAAAGAAAGGAAGGAAGGTAAGAAAGACCACGGTAGTGCCGTGGACTTACAGAGGGAGGAAACATTCCTAGGGCTCCAAAGAGAATTGAGGGAGAAAGGGGTAGCAGGAGGGAGGTTGGGGGATAATTAGGGGAGACAAGGGTACAAAAGTAATTTCTAGTAATGGGGATGCCCCCAGTATGAATCTGGCCCTCACATCATGGGCGGGGGGGGGGGGTGACAATTAGCTTTGTATCTCATAAATATTCTCAATTAAAAAAAAATAAAAAAATTAAAATAGAGGAAGATAAATGACTGTAAAGGCTGAAGAAATTTTTTCTGAGTTTACTTCATGAATAAAGAAAGCTCAATTTTAAGAAGACTACCAATGTAATTTATCATGTCCATAGAGTTTTAGGGAAAAAGCCTTTGATAATCAATATAGACATCTAGATGGTACTTTTACAAATACACTACAGATTTTTATTGTGTCACCAAAAAAAAAAAAAAAGCTAGGAAGTCATCAACTCATCCTAACAACAATTTAAAAGGTAAAAAGGCTGAAAAATCAAGAACTCTTCTTGGATCAGTAAGAGAGAAGAGGTCACAAGGTAAGCTGCAGCCCCCAAGGTTAGAGAGGCAGATGGGCAAGTACAGAGTCGTGGCTTATAGGAGCAGAGACCTACTAGCAGAAACTGTCTTGGGAACCTGTGCCTGAGCAGGAAAACCTAAAGTGTGACTCATAAGTTGCCAGAGGCTCAGTGGGGACAACACTGAGGGTTAAAATCTCTAAGGGAGCCCAGTTATAGGTGGACACCACAATGTTGTGAAATTTACCTCCAAGAGCTGGACCAGGTTTCTACAGAAAAGTGTCAAGAAAACTCCCTCTTGTTTCTGCCTGTGATAGGGGAAAAAGAAAATCCTTTTGAAACATGCTGGAGCACTTAGTTCTTCTTAACAAGACATACTCTCAGGGGAAACTACTTAACCAGAGCCTAACCTGCTGTACCATTATCAGAGCCTAACTGACCTGGGTGAAGGAAACTAACCAACTCAAACTCATTTTAGGATTTCACATAGAAGAAGAGAATTATCCAATTTCAGCTTACTCCAGCCACCCTGTCTCATCTAAGGGAAAAGGAATAAATAATAAGTTGAGAAACAGTTGTGAATTCAGTCAAAAGAGAGAGGCTCGTTAAGACATGGAGACCGTAATAGTCCATTTTTGTCGTTTATAACAAACTACTTGGAATTGGGTAATATATAAAGAAAAACAAAATTTATTGCTTACAGTTTCTGAGGCTGGGAAGTCCAAAGTCTATCTGGTGGTGGCAACAGTGACCCAGGGGTCTCACATTGCAAGATGGTGGAAACAGAGAGCAGAGACGGGAGAGAGAGACAGACTCTTCTCTTAAAGCCCTCAGAACCATGCCCCTGACCACCATTTTTAATCCATTCACTACTGCATGTTCCTACAATCCAATCACCTCTTCAAGGCTCCATCTTTCAATTACCATAATAGGATTTCCCACCATCTTAGTCACAGTGGGGGCTAAGTTTCTAATACATAAAACTTGGGCACAATTTAAGCTTCAAGGAGTTTGGGGGGGACATAATTCAATCCACTGCAAAGACTTAATAATAGAACTAAACATTTCTGCTATGGTCTGAGTGTTTGTGTCCCCTCAAGATTTATATGTTGAAGCCTAATCCCCAGTGCACTAGAATTAAGAAGTGATGCCTTTGAAAGGTGATTAAGTTATGAGAGAGATTAGTGCCCTACAAAGGCCAAGAAAAGTTTCATTGTTCCTTTCACCATATGAGGACACATGGCAGGTGCAATCTATAAAAAATAAGTCATCCCCAGACACTAAATCTCTTGGAGCATTGATCTTAGACTTTCCAGCCTCTAGAACTGGGAGCAGTATATATCTGTTGCTTGTATATTACCCATTCTAAGGTATTTTGTTAAGCAGCTTAAGCAGACTAAGATAACTTCTCATTCTACACATCTTATGAACACATTACTGAATTCATATTTGCAGCATTTCCTTTTACCTACTCCATCACATCTGACTATAAGGGAAAAAATTACTGGATATTCTGAAAGACAAAAAACAAAACAAAACAATTTAAAAAATACAATTTGAGTGACTGAGCAAGAATAAAAACCAGACATGGCTATGATTTTGGAATTATCAGACCAAAAATTTTCAGAAACCATGATAAATATGCTAAGAACTCAAGTGAATAAAGTAGAAAACACTCAGCAACAGATGGACAATGTATGGAGATAGAAGTTTTTCAAAAGAACCAAAAGGAAATGCACAAATCAAAAATACTGTAACAGGATTCCAGATGGCTGACTAGGGGCATGAAGCTCTCGCCTCTGACACAAAGAGAGTTCAAAAGAACAAACAGATAATCACATGTTGAGTAGAGTGTCTAGGAAAAAACATCAGAATCAAGGAAAACAGTAAAAAAAAAGACCCCTTGAAGTTCAAAACTCAAGATGTCAGTACAGAAGGAAAAGTGTCCAACCCCAGCAACCTTGCAGAGAGTGGGTCACTCCAGCTGAGAAGCTGCAGTGTCTCTCTCTGCAGTCTGAAAATCCAACTGCGGCACCAGAGACTCCCCTCAGGGTCACCAACCCCAACTGAAAAGGTGTAAAACACCCCATAGCCTCTCCTGATGGTGCAGGGTCCCACTTGAATTCCTAGTGACCCTACCCAGTGTGCCCACTTCTGCTGAGGATCTGCCAAGCACCTGATTGTCTCTTTCAAAATCCAAAGTCCTGGTTGTGACCCCAACAATTTCTTGAGTGTTGCACATTTAGGCTGAGGAACTTCAGAAATACCCAGCACCTCTCTCAGGGGCACAGTTCCTAGATGCAGCACCAGCAAGCCCACCCAGAGTCACTCCAACTGAGCAGCTTCAGAACACCCCAATGCCTCTGCAGAGAGTCTCAGGTCCCAGCTGCAGCCCCAGCAACCTTCCCAAAGATTGGTCACTCCAGATAAAGAGCTGAAGACTGCTCCAGTGCTTTTCCCAGAGTGCTGCAGTCCCACCCAATTACTTTGTAGATCCCACTCACTTTAGCTGATGAACAGCCAATTGCCACATCACCTCTCCTGGAACACAAAGTTTAATGGCAACCCCAGCCAGTGTTGCACACTTCATCTGAGGAAGCACTGAGCACACTAGCACATCTCCCAGGAATTTGGGTTTCCACCTGCAGCCTCAGGACCCCCACCCCATGTCACCTGATCAAGCAATAAGCTGCTAAGCATTCCATTGTCTAGGCAACACAGATTCCAGGCCACAAAACACACATTAGGAAGTTAAAATAATAGAAGTCATACAATGCATGCTCTCAGACCACAATGAATTTAAAATATGTGCTTTGATATCACAACGTGTGCTATCAGAGCAGAATGATAACTGGAAGATCGTCAAATAGCATGGGATTAAACAACATATTTTAAATAATACATGGATCAAAGAAGAAATCTAAAAACAAATTTAAAAATATTTCTAACTAAATGAAAATGCGAACAGAACTTACAAAAATTTGTAGAATACAGCAAACAGTGCTTTGAAGGAAACATGAAATTGAGTGCATATATTTAACAAAAGATCTAAAATCAATAATTTAAGTTTTCATTTTTGGAAATAGAGAAAAAAGAGCAAATTAAAGGGTAGAAGAAAAGAAATAATGAGAATTAGAGCAGGAATCAATGAAATTGAAAACGGAAAAACAATAAGGAAAATCAATAACAGTAAAAACGCTGGTGCTTAAAAAAGACCAGTAAACCCGATGAGCCCTTAGCCCACTTAACTAAGAAAAAAACGACAGAAGACACAAATTTCTAGTATCAGAAATGAAAGAGGAGACATCACTACCCATCTTGTGGACATCCATATTATAATAAAAAGAGAAATACTGTTAACAAGTGTCTGTGCACATATTTGATAACCTGGATGAAATGGACAAATACCTGGAAAGACACAATTTACAAAAATTCACAAGAAAATATACATACAAAATATAAATATGCATATGCCTATTAAGGAAATTGAGTAAATAATTAATAAACATCAAAACAGAAAACAGCAGCCTAGGTGTCTTCACTGGTGAATTCAACCAAATCTTCTAAAAAAATTATACCAATTTCCTACCACGTGGAATACTTCCTAATTATAATTAATAAGAACAGGATTACCTCCATACCAAAACCAGATGAAGGTATTAGAATAGAAAACTATAGACCACTATCTGTCATGAACATACATGCAGAAATCCTCATCAAAATATTAGAAAACCTTATCTAACAATGTGTAAAAATTATAAAAACTACCGAAGTATGGGCTGGCCCATGTCTCACTCAGGAGAGTGTGGTGCTGATAACACCAAGGCCACAGGTTCGGATCCCATATAGGGATGGCCGGTTGCTCACTGGGTGAGCGTGGTGCTGACAAGTCAAGGGTTAAGATCCCCTTACCGGTCATCTTTAAAAAAAAAAAAAAAAAACTACCAGAGTATGATTTATCACAAGCATGTAAAACTGGCTTAACATGTGAACATCAATCAATGTAATCCATCACATCAAAAGATTACAAAGAAAAGCAGATGATCATATCAGTAGAAGCACAAAAGCGTTTGACAATATATAGCACCTAACATGATTCAAAATGCTCAGAAAACTAGGTATAAATGGAAAGTTCTTCAAGTTGATAAGGACTATGTACATGAAACTACAGTTGATATCCTTAATGGTGAGAAACTAAAAGTTTTCTCACAAAATCAGGAATAATACAAGAATGCATCTTCTCACCGCTCCTTTCAACTATCACACTGGAAGTACTGGCTTGTGTAAAAACACAATAAAATAAAATAAAATGTATAAAGATTGGGAAGAATTAAATAAAATTGTCTTTGTTTCTGGGTGACACGATAGTCTATGTAGAACAAAAAAGACAAAAACAACAACAACAACAAAAACCCCACTTGGAACTAATAATTAACTATTGCAAGATGTCAGAAAACATAGTTGATATACAAAAGGCAGCCATTTTTATATATGCCAGTGATGATTATGTTAATTTTGAAATGAAAAAACAATATTATTTACATTAGTACCCCCAAAATAAAATTGCAAATCTTTAGAAGTTAACATTCAGAATACTTAAAGAATTCCTACAACTCAACAACAAAAACAACAAAGACAGAAGATAACCTCCTTAAAAACTGAGCAAGTTACTTGGATAGACATTGCTCCAAAGATGATATTCAAATGGCTAACAAGCTTATGCAAAGATGCTTAACATCACTCATCATTAGAAAAATGAAAATCAAAACCTCAATGAGATATCACTTTACACCAAATAGAAAATAACAAGTGTTGGTGAAATTAGAACATTTGTACAATGTCCATCGAAAAATAAAATGGTGCAGCCACTATGGAAAATAGTACAATGGCTTCTCAAAAAAATAAAAATAGAATAACCATAGTTTCTATAAATATAACTTCTATGTATGAGGGTACTTCAAATCATTCATTAAAAAATAGAAGTAAACTATAATATGAATCTTGTCATGAACTTTTGAAGTGCCTTTGTATATATCCAAACTAATTGGTAGCATGATCTCAAAAATATATTTTCACACCCATGTTCATGACATCATTACTCACATAGCCAAGAGAAGAAATCTAAATGTCAGTTGACAAAAGAATAGATGAGCAAAATGTTGTATATACAAACAGAAGAATATTAGTTCATCTTGAATACAAAGAAAATCCTGACAAATGTGACAACATGAAAATGTGAGGATGTTAGAGTGAGCAAGACTGAAGCCATGACGGGACGTAGAAAACTGCTCAGGCTTTAGAAAATTTTTTAAAAGACAGCGTTTTTCTATTCTCTTTCCTTCAACACCCTAACTTTCTTACCTTTTTTGCTAAGCAGGAAAATAAGGCTGATAAAAGCTAATCAGTGCCTTGAGAAACTAACAGTTCTTCTTTAAAATATACAGAATTCTGAGAAAAAGCTGAGCAGAGGCACCAACAAGGAAACACATGACCAACTATGCGATAACAGTTCCCTGGACTGTGCAAAAAAGGGGGGGCTCTCTACTAAAACTTCCCACCGTTCACTCCCCTCACCTCCTCCCTAAAACCCCTTTGGTAAATCTGAGCCTTTGAGTAGGGCCGGCCTACCGTCTCCTCAGGTCACTGGTGTGTGTTAGGCAATTATGTTTTAGCCGGTGTCTCAGACGGAGGCAGACAGACGGAAGGAACACCCAAAATAGCTGTGGAAAGTTTCAGGTCCCCAGAACAGCACATTTTCCGAGAACAAAGACCTCCCCTTCTTCCTCACCACCACATCCCCTTCCCACGTGCGCGAATTTCCCAACTAAGCTTAAACTCCGCTCGCTTCCCACCCCTTCCTTCTTAGCTAATAGGAACCGTCCAGCTCAGCCTAACTGGCTATAAAAGGCCCAGCCCTGGGCCAGCCCATGGCTCACTCGGGAGAGTGTGGAGCTGGTAGCGCCGAGGCCGCAGGTTCGGATCCTATACAGGGATGGTCGGTGCGCTCATTGGCTGAGTGTGGTGCAGACAACACTGTGCCAAGGATTGAGATCCCCTTACCAGTCAAAAAAAAAAGGCCCACCCTGACTCTCCCTGCTGCTTCTCCCGCTTTCGAGAGGACAGCCCGCTTGTTCATTTTGCCTGCCTAATACACTTTGGTTGAGTCCCTGTCTCCTGGTGTGTTTCTTTTGCACTCGGGCCTGGGTTTTTTCCTTTCAGTGTTTTTGAATAAAGCTTCCTTCCGTTTTCACCAACATTTGACTTTCGAGTGTGTTGTTTCTGTTTAGTGGAAACCAGCCAGACTTGGGTTTGGTAACAAGGAAAAATTTTAAACTAAAATAAGCAACTCACAAAATGACAATATTCTGTAATCCCACTAATATAATTCAAAATTTAATAAACAAAAAATAGAATGGTGGGTGCCAAGTGGTAGGAGAAGGGAAAAAGTGAAAGTTGTCACTTAATGGGTACAGAGTTTTAGTTTTCCAAGACCAAATAGTTAGGGGACTGGCCAGTTAGCCCAGCTGGCTAGAGTATGTTGTTATGACACTAAGGCTGAGGATTCAGATCCCTGTGCAAGCCAGCTACCCTCCACCCCAAAAAAGTTCTGAATATCTGCTGCACAATAGTGTGAGTATATGTAACACCACTTAAAGGTAAAGAAATGTTTAAGACAGTAAATTTCATCTTATGTATTTTCTACCAAAATTTAAAATTATTTTAATTATTTTTAAAAATTGTTTATAAAAGCCAATAAAGAATCAAAATGAAATATTAAAAGAACTGATTAACAGAAAATAAGTTAGAAAAGGAACAACAAATGATGAAGATTAAAGTGAGGCAAATAGAAAATGGCAAACCGAAGTCCAACCCTGTTAATAATTAGTTCAAATAAAATTAAACTAAATATTCTACTTAAGGCAGAGACTGTCATACTTGATAGGAAAGTAAAATGGAACAGTATGTTATCCACATAGACATACTTTAAATGCAAAATTCACCACCACACAGCCAGCCCTGCAAGAAATTCTCAAGGGAGTCCTGCATGTGGAATCTGAAAAATGATAATCACTACTGTAGTGGGTTAGAAATCTTGATTCTCAGTTGATTTTAGAATAGGGTTTTTAGGTAAATGAACGTATGGGGCAAAAGCCCTCAGACGGGGCCACAGCCCACATATAGTGTGGCAAAAGCCCATCTAATCAACTCTTACTCACTGTTTAGGTATGGGATTGTATACTTGAATGATTTTAGAGATAACAGGTGGTTGTCCTACCAATCCTGTTAAGAGATTTTAAGAATTGCTGAAGGGAAAGTTGTGGGAAAATGTTTGCTAGGGGCAAGCTGACTGTTGCAGGAAACTTTAGAGATAATTGTATTTAGATTTTATCATAAGAATATAACTTTTGCTTAAGGAGAGGTCATACTTTAGATAATGAGCCAGTTTGACCAACTTAGCTTTTTACTAATTGTACTTTGGAATGTCACTTTATTTTACTGATGTTACTAGGTTCCATTGTTAAGCTATACTTAGCCATAGATAAGCTTTGTAACATTGCCCATGTCCTTACGTCCGTCTTTGAAGATTGAACCAACTGATTTTTCTTGTGAAACTTCCTTGTCTTGTCAATAAAAAGAAAGGCTGATTTTGGATTGGGGCTGCTCGCCTGATGGGTGGCAGGCCCTCCAGGCCTCATTGATGGTACTTTGAGTGAATTCTTTCTTTCTTTCTTTTCTCTACATCTCAGTTACACAGAAGGAAGTGTAACACACTACCATGAATACACAAGAAAGAACAAAACCCACTGGTAGAACAAAAATGCAAACAAGAAAGAGAAAAAAACTAAATCTTACCACCATGAAAACAAAACAAACCAAAAAACATAAAGACAAGGAAACAAAAGCAAACAAACTCTCAGTCTCTTTGGAAGATGAAAACAGTTCATTTTTCTAAAACCAGTAAGTAAAAGAGAATAGTCAAGAATTTATCATGTCCTTTCTATATGAATTTTTCCTCAGGGTAACCATAAGTAGCTGAGTACACATTTCTGTCTATTGAAGCATCTGAGCTAGTAAATAAAGAGGGAATAAAATAATTAGAATATGGTATTTTGCAACCCCCTATTGAAATAATGGATGTAGCAATTGATCACCGATGTCTGCTAATGTCATAGAGAGATGAGACATAACAGGCCTCCTGCTGTAAGAACATGCACCTCTGAAGCCAAATCTAACCTGAGTGAGACAAAGCCTCAAGAATCAGCAACTAATCATCAGGAAATGCAGGGATGGTGGAACACGTTAAATGACACTACTGGGATGGAGCCAGCAAATTCAGACTTTGGACAAATTTATGAGGTAAAGGGGAAAAATTAGATGAAGAGAGAAGCTACAGATTAAAAGAAACATAAGAGACACCTGACATAGCAACCAATGCAACAAGTAGAACTTGTTTGGATCCACATGTAAACAAGTCAATTGTGATAAATTAAGAGAGAGGGGGAGAGAATTGGAGAAATTTAAATGTATTTAATCTTTGGTCATATTAAGTAATTATTATTGATTTTTAAAGTGTGATTATATAGTGCAGTTATGTATTTTATGAAAGATTCTTCTCTTTCAGAGACACATACTGAAATATACACAGACAATTGCTATGATACTGGGATTTACTCCAAATACTCCAAGGGGAAGGCAGAAAGTGGGCAGGGGGTACAAATAAGATAAGATGGCCATGAGCTGTTGATTGCAGTAGTCAGATTTATTGCATATGCATTAATTTTTCATAGTAAAAAGTTAAAAAAATAGGTCAAGAATCAATAGATGCTGAATCTATGGGGAATTTTGATGAGGAGTAGTATATTTGCATGGGCTTAAAGTGTCTCGCCACAGTTTCCTTACTACTCATAAGGGAGAAAAAAACAACAGCGGTGGTTATACAGTGGAGAAATTAGACAATACCTTGACTGGTGATCAAAATAAAGTCACCAGTTAAAGTGAGGGACAGATCAACACTGTGTACCTCCAGATGTGATCTCAATGAGGACACACTGTCACCCATGAAGCTCTCTTCATTCCAAAGCATCACCTCAATCTAATCATGAGGAAAAGTCAGGTTAACACGAAACAAAAACTATCTTATGAAAATAGAGGGACTGTATTCTTTGGACGTGTCAGTGTTGTAAGAGACAAAAAAGATTGTGGAAACGTTTCATGTAAAAAGAAGCAAAAAAGAAATGACAAGTAAACCCAATACTGCATCCTGTACTGGAGGAGAACAGTTCTCTGAAGGACACTCCTGGGTCAACTGGGAAAACTGAACTGTGGCTGTATAAGAGAATATCCCTATTCTTAGGAAAGTCACTTTAAGTATGTAGGGGTAGGAGGCCATGATGTATATAAGTTACACTCACATGGTTCAGAGAAAACATGGTGTGCATGAGAGAAACAGAGCAGGCACAAATGATAAAGCAAATGGGTAAAATATTAACAGTTGGTCAATGTTAACAATCAGGTAAAGGGGACACCAATGTTCTTTGTACTGTTTTTGCAAATTTTTTATAAATTTGAAATAATTTCCAAATAAAAATTTTTTAAATTATGTGTTTGAGTAATATTTAATAACATTGGGATATGTTCAATTGCAAATTTTCTAAGAACTCAATTTTGTCTTAAATAAAGATTTAAAATGTAAAAAATAAAATAAAATAAAATAAAGATATACTACACAGATGCTAATTACAAAAGCTTAAGTGGAGAAACAAATACTACCCAAATGAGACCTCGGGAAAATATATATTACCAGAAATAAAGGGAGAAATTTTATAACCACATAACGATCATATGTGAGGATGATACAGCAATTATCAATGTGGATGTACCTAAACACAGAGCCTCAAAGTGCTGTCACGTGCTGCCTAACAACTGGAATACAATCTGTGAAATGCGTCATTAGGCAATTTCTTTGTTGTGTCATCATCGCAGAGTGTACTTAACAAACATGGATGTTACAGACTACAGCACACCTAAGCTGTTTAGTATAGACTATCGCTCCGATCACTGTCAAATATATGGTCTGTTGCTGACCAAAATGTTATTATGGGGAACATGACTGTACCTGAAACAAAAGCAACAGCAATAAAAAGCAGAACTAAAGCAGGAAATTGGTGAATCCACAAGTAGAGTTGGAGGCTTAGTACTTCTCTCAGTAACTGATGAAACCATTAGATAAAAAATCAGAAAAAATCCAGATCTAAATGTCAAAACCTTTACCTACTTGATATTTACAAGGCACAGTGCAGAGCCATCACCAAAACAGAGCACACAGTGAGCTATAAAACACATCTCAAGAATGAAATCTTATAAAGTACGTTCTCTGACAACAATGGAATTAGATTAGAAACCAACGACACAAAGACATCCAGAAAAACCTCAAAAATTTAATCATTCAATGATAAACTTCCAATAAACTGAGTAAAAAGAGTTCTCACAAAGTAAGTTGAAGTGTTCTTGAGACAAAAATATTGTAATGATAATATTTCTGGCAAATTAAAGGTGGCCGCAACTTCTTTCCTACTTTTCACTCTGTGGTAGAAATTAATTCCCCTTGAAACTTGCCTAGATATGTCAACTTCGTTGGCCAACAGAATGTAGCAAAACTGTCATTTTGAGATTTCACAGGCAAGGCTGCAACAGCTCTTGCAGCGTCACTTCTGTCTCTAGGAATGTTAATTTTGGAAATCATCTTGTAAGAAATCCAACCACCCTGGTGGAGGAGCACATGGACAGACCATGAACAGCTGTGCTCACTGACAGCCCCACGAGTCTCCAGCAGCCCCTGCAGCCACCAGTGACCCTTCATGGACAGCAGCCCAGCTGTGCTTCCACATGATCCACCCCAGCTGCTACCTCACTGCACCTGTGTGAGAGACAAACCTGCCAGACAGACTACCTAAGCCAAAGAAGAAGAAATAATAGTAAATTGTTTTAAGCTTTCAAGGTTTGGGCATCAACTTTTAAGCAGAATAAATTACTGAAACAGAATTTGATGCCTGGAAATTGGGTGCTGTGGTGATAAAAAGCTGAAACAAGTGGCATTGTCTGTGAGACTGAGCAGAAGCTGGGCATCAAAGAAAATGTGCCAGCTGGAAGGACACCAAGACTCTTGGTGAAGCCTGAGAGACAGTGACATAAATTGCACTGGAAATGAGAAAAAAGCATGTGGGTTAGGTACTGGAAGATTGTGAGCCTCACTGTTGCCTCCCATAACATGGAAGATTGATGGGGTATCTCATCAGGGGTTTGCTAGAGGACACTTCTGGGAAGAATGTGTGGAATTTGCTATCTGATCTCCCCTTTCTGCCATTAAGAAAATATGAGAGGAGAGAGATGGACTAAAAGAAAATTCAATTTTTGAATAGAATTTAGAGAAAATATAAATGAGCCAGGGGGGCTACTGGCTAGTTCAGTTGGTTAGAGCATGGTGCTGATAACATCAAGGTTCAAGGTTTGATCCCTGTACTGGCAAGCCTCCAAAAAAAAAAAAAAAAACCAAAACAAAACACACAAACAAAACAAAACCAAAAAATGGCTAGGGCTTGCTGGGTTTGAAATAAAACTGTTTTTCAAGACCAGCTCCCCCTCTTTCCCCTCAGAAAAGTTTTCAAAATAAGAAATGTCTTTGTGGCAATGATCCACCCCAGTGTTTTGCAAAACAATATGAAACATCAAGTATATTTTCAGTCTTCTAAGGATCTTAGGGTGTGAATGAGAGACAGTGCTTGGTAAATAATAGGGCTTCTGAGGACATTAATTCATCACATACTTGGAGAGAAGGGGAGGCCAGAGAACAAACGTTTTGTTTCAGAGTGTGTGTGGGCAGGTTTCATTGAATGGATTTCAGTACACAGGAAGCCCATGCTTTCTGAAGAAATAATTACACTAAATCATTTCTTGTATCAAAAGGCAAGAGTCAGAAAAAATAATGAGAAATAGGACTTTGGATCCCCAACTTCCTATAAGCAAGAAATAGGCAAACAACATCTCTTGCCTTTACATACATAAAGTTTGTGAAAAGTATGTATTTTGAAACCTAATATTTTTGGTCAATAATGTATAGCAAACAATGTACATAATATATGTTTATTGTAGTACACTTTTCCAGTAGTGGTTCCCAACAAAACACCTTTCTGTGTCCATGTCTTTATGAATTTCCCTCCCCAAATGACCATGGGCTTTGCCATTGCACTTACTTTGGCCAGTGGGACACCAGTAAATAAAACACAAACATCGTTTTGAAAAGTATTTGCCCAAAGAGAGTTTCCCTTCTTGGAATACTGTCATTTTGGCAAGAAGCTCAGTACTTGCCTGTTGGATTCACAGGGACCAACCAAGAGTCAGCACAAACCATCAGACATGTAAGTGAAGTCCTCTTCCAGGAACCAGCCTCAGTCAAGGCACCAGAAGACTACAGCCTCAGCTGTGCTCCAGGGGACACCAGCACAGGTACTGCCCAGCCGAGCCCAGCCTAAATTTAAGGCTGACTCAGAGTCACAAACAAATAAAATGGTTGTTTTTAAAATCAGGAAGCTTTGGTTGATTTGACATACATCAAATGCTGGTAGCTCTAATTTCCCAGAATTCATTATGTTTTTAACATATTGGTGAGTAAGAGAAATAATTAACTTCATGCCAATTACAATCAATAGAGCTTCACAGTCACACATGGAGGTTTTCATAAGCATGATAAGTGTCACCAAGATGGACATCAGTGAGGTGCTGGCACTAAGGCAGGTCATGTGAGTCACACAAAGAAACTGTCTTGAGATCACTGCGACTATGTTTTAAATATGTACATCATAAGTCTCTTACTTATACATGAGCATGGTATTATTTTATTTATATTTTAAGAAAGTAAGTAGGAGTAACAATGAGATTCAGTCTAATTTTCTCATTTTAAGTAGTGGAAATAAGCTTCTAGTAATTTGCTGTAGTATTTATGGTTTTCAAGAACACAGTAATGACATCAAGTGAGAAAAAACTTGTATTATTAATGCCACGAGCTCATACAATCCATAGAAAGCACTGGTGGAAAATAGTAACATTCAAGGCAAAATTTTGTAAAACAACATTTGTTCTAAGTTGACTGCATTTTCTCAAATTGATCTCAAAAACAAACGTGAGTTTTGACTTAATCGTGTAAAAGCAGATAACACTAGTCAAAAAGTCAGGATGCCTGACATCTACAAATCACATGACCTTGGGCAACTCACTCCTCCAACTGTTTATTTATTTATTTTTGTTTCTTATGCAGCAGAAAGACCCTGGCAAACCCTTCCTGAAACCACCAGGAAGAACTATCAGGACAGAGGAAGCATCAGCACATCTCTAGATACAAAACGTGGTGCCAGACTTGGTTTGCGAGAGATACAATTCTGGAAAAAATGAGGGTAGAGTGAGGTAATGGGAGTGTGCTATAGAGCAAGGTAGTCACATCTTCTCAGCTGTGATGTGTCATTCCTCCATCCCAGACCACACCCTGAAGACCCCTCCAGTGAGTCACATTTTCTAGGCCCTTGTCTATCCCCCAACCAACTCACATCTCCCTTATAAAAGTTAGTCTGAATGTCCCAATATCACCCAGTCTTTGACAGCTTCTGGAGAAGGCAGTCACACTCACGTCCTGCTCATTCTAGGCAGGAGGCTCAGTCGTTACTTGGGCCTTGAGAAGATAAGATCTTCACCTCTCTGCAGTTCTTCATCTGCTCTGAGTGCTGCTGAGAGGGCTCAGCTCGGATGTTCTCTCGGGTGGAATTCCTACCCACGGGGTCCCCCTTCACACTGCATAAGAACGACTCTGTTCCAAAGCAAATGGGACCGTCATCCAGGACCCCAGTCTCTTTCATAGAACACACTGTCCCTGGAAACAAGGCCTTCATACATTTTTGAAATGTCAGATCAGGGGTGCTAAGCATGCTATAAACTAGAGGAGGAAAACAGAAAATTCACTGCTGGAGAGAAACCGACACCCACAGACACAGCTGCCACACAGCAGCTCTCAGTCTGCACCCACTGCACAGTCACTTCTCTGGGAATTTGGGGCATTTCCTAGTATTGCTACTATGCTCATGTTACAGATGGGTAAACTGAGTCTCATATACACTACTAACAGGCTCCTTCATGGCAGAGCTAGAATGTGAACTCACGGCACATCTCCATCCCCTCCCCCATCTTGGACTTGACCACCCTGGTTGTGAATCTTCTGGAACCAGCTTTCATAGCACACGCCTGGCTTCCAGCAGTGCACCGTCTTCTGACAAAGCATTCATCAGAAGGACAGCCTGAGTCGCCCCTTCCCCAGCCCCGACCTGTGGACCCACGCTAATGTCACTGAACCATCCCACCACGTTCCCACTGTCCCCTCCAGAAGCCACCAACACTTGATGCCGCCATCATCCTCTCTGGGCCTCACCACCATCTCCAGATCCCACTGTGTCCAGAACCCAGTTCTGGTCCTTCTGCCCTTTCCTCAGCCCACCCTTGGCCCACCCCAGTCCCCGGTCCCCAGTCCCCAGGGTTTGGGGAGGGGACGGCTCATCACCGCCTCAGCCTCAGTGGGCAGACAGTGCCGAGGCACGGCGGGAAGGACTGGGCACAGGCTCAGGCTCAGGCGACAGCAGCTGCTCCCCTGAGCCTGTGGGACGTGAGATGTGGCCGCGGGGAAAGGACCAAAGATGCCCGACACCACCCAGAGATGATCACAGCGCTCGGGGCCGGCTCTGAATGAGCCCCAAAGAACATGGCAGCAGAGACACCATCGCTACTGGAGAGGGACAGCCAGGGCTGCTCCTCCCTGGCTGTCGCCACAGATCCCGCAGCGCTGCAGGTGGAGGTGGCCTGGGCTCGGCACCAGCTTCCCTGGGGCTGAAGGAGCCTGGAGGCTTTCCTGGTGAAGGCGGCCTGGCTGCCGGCGGAGGAAGCTGCTTTTTCTGTTAGGAATCATCATCAGCCCGAGAGAACCTGCCTCAGCGTGGCCGCAGAGTCCTCCCTCGGGAAGGCAGTGCTCACGACGCCTGCAGGGTGCTGGCTGCCATGAGGGGCACAGATGGTGAGGTCGCCCAACTCTTTACCTTGTGTGCTCCTTGTCCTTGATTGCTCTTCTTCACCCTCCATTTCACTGCCTCGCCCTGCGGGGATGAACCTGGGGGGAGGGAGGGGACGGGTGGCCCTCATGGCGGGGCCTGCAGCCTTCCATCCACTAGGCAGAGTTGAGTTCACTGGTGCCAGTGAAAAAGAGAAGGACACCCACAATTAAGTGACCAGGATGATGCCAATGATGCCTTAGAGCTCCCACCTTCGCCAGAGGCCAAATCCCAGGAAGGTGCATGAAGGGGCTGCCGCCCATCCCTGCTGTCACAAGCCATCCCAAAGCCATTTCATTTGCTTGCGATTCAGTGGTCAGCAATTTGGGTGGGGCTCAGCTGGGGTCCCTCAAGGGCTGCATCAAATGGCAGCTCCACCAGGGCTGGGGTCTAAGGTGGCCTCATTCACATCATTCCAGGGACTCTCAACATCTCACTTGGAGCATCAGTGAGGGTGGGCTGCAGGGAGGTTGCTCCTGCCACAGCCTCATGTCACTCCACAGGGACTCTGCAGCATGTCCTCACGTGTTCACCTGACTGTGTACTTCTCACCCCACTGACTGAATGACATCTGGGACCCCCTGGACATGGGCGATGGCCACTCTGTCCCACAGGGCCCTGCTGAGGGGTGGGGTGGCAGGTGTTGCCTCTCACCAGGCTGTCATGCCAAGGTCATTAGGAAAAGAGCGGCTGCTTAGCAGTGGTGTTGGAGCTGGGACACATGTCCTGGTAGCCTGCGTGAGTGAGGGTCCCCTCCACTCCAAGGCCTGGGGCTGCTGAGCTCTATCAGGTGCTCAGAAGCAGCAAAGCCTGCAGCAGCCCCACCAGGCAGGAAGCAGGAGCTGAGACAGCCAGGTGTTCTTCCATGCCACCACCTTCCGCTCCTTGTGCTGGCCCGTCCACACCTGCAGGAGGAGGAAGTGCTTCATGATTCCTCTGGGACAGGAGGAGGCCCAGTGGGCCCTGCCACGGTGGCCTGTGCTGTGACGTAACCTCCCCCGAGTGCCTCCGCATCCTCCTGCAGCGCTGTGCAGGCCATGCAGCCACCAAAGGCCATGCAGGAGGCTGTGGTGTCTGTGCCCGGTGGGTGGCAGTGGCCAGTGCACAGCCCGAAGAGGTGGGTGCCCCATCTGTGACGTGCCTGAGGCCGCCGGGGCCGCTGCTGGCAGCAGCCACTGTCCCCAGTGGAAGGACAGCAGAGCCGCCCTCCTGACGGTCCCTCCTGGAGATGCAGCATGGGAAGGGGCTTCCCGCAGCGTTGCTGAGGTCCCGACCCCTCTGTGTCACTCCCTGCCATGTTCTTGCCATGGGCTCAAATGCTTGGGGTCAGCTGTGGACTGCAGGACTCCAGCTCAGCGCCCTCTTCCCTGCTGAGCTGGCACCATCAGGAGGTGACAGAGGGCTAGGGCCCATGACGTGTCCCACGTCTGCACCCCAGGGCATTGGGTCTGACACAGGCAGCCCTGGTCAGTGCCCACAGACATGGCGGGGATTAGGGTGGTGCTGGCTATGAGCTACTGTGGCACCATGTCCCTTTAGCACCTGCCAGAGAATGGTGCACCCTAAAAGGAGTGGCCAGAAAGCAGCGTCCCTGATTCAGGGCCCCGCAGAAAAAAAACTGGTACTCACCCATGTGACCTGAGATGTACCAACTGCTGGGCCTCATGGCCTCAGAGTCTGCATGGATGGCTCCTCTGTTTAGCATCTGATGGGGTCCTGGAGACCCATGGACAATTCCTGATTCCCTGTTCTCAGGTAAGGCCTAGCAAGGACGGGGTCTCTGGATCCACTGAGAGGGTGCCCTGGTGGGAGCATGTTGGCCCATGTGCCCTGCAGCAAGCCTGCCAGGGACCAGAAGCTGGGTGGTGGTGTCAAGACTTGGTTTTTTAGACCCTCCCAGCATTCCCTCAGTTGAAGGCCAGGACATCTGAGTCCACAGCGTCTTGTCTGCCTGCTTCTGGAGGCTCCTCTGTGTGATCCAGACCCATCCCCTCATCACATGATCACATGCACCATCCCCAGCCCTCCTGCCCATCTGGCTCTGCCTCTGCATTCCCTGGGGCTGCAGCAAGGCAAGGAGGAAGTGGGCACGGTGCTGCAGGCCCACATTGGGTATGTTGAGCTGCAGTAGGGCACCTGCATCTGGGGTCAGGGGAGCTGGAGGCTGAGAGACACCTTCCAGGTCCTGGTCCAGCCAACACCCAGGACAGAGAGTTGGTGCTGTGGGTAGTGGGTTGTGGGTGGGTGGCACAAAGGCCTGAGCTCTCCTTCTCCACAGCCCCATGACATCCCTTCTGGGGGCTGTACCTGCCCTGCTCATCCACAGGCCAGCCCCCCACCCTAGCCCACGGGTTGTCCTGGCAGTGTCACAGCTGGCCACCAGCCAGGGGCCAGCAGATAACCTCTGTCAAGGGAGTGATCCATCAGTGGCCACCTCTCTCCATCATCAGGGAAACCTGCAACACTCCTGTCTGTCTCCTGGGCAGGGAAGGCAGTGCCTGCTCTGTTCCCTCACTGGCTGCACACAGTAGGTGCCTTGTCACTCTCTGAGAAAGAAAACAAGCAGAGTCCAACCCTGTCCACCCTCCACAGGGACCCAGAGGCATCTCAACCTGCAGTTGATGCACCAATGTGCTCCCTATTATGTAGATTCTCATCTTCCCACTGAGGGGATTCTCAAGACTGGTAGCTGCAGACACCCCAGCCCTATATGCAGCTGGGGACAAAGGACTGAGGTGCATCGCTGATGTGAGAGGAGGAGGCTCACCATGTCCTGGGCCCCACATCAAGTCATGGGTGGGGATTGATACTGGCAGGACCCAGCTCTTCTCCCCAGGGCACCTGTGACCCCATTCTTAGGTCCATGACTCCTTCCCTCCTGCAGTGGGAACCCCAGACCTTGGCCCTCCAGTGGGAATGACAAGTTGTGTGGGGCCAGGGTACTGCCAGGTCCCTCAAACATGACCCAGAGTCCACTCACATTTCCAGCTGGTCCTGATGTTGGAGCGTGCCAGGGACCAGCCCCAGCACAGAGATTGTAAAGGTCCCCACTGGTAAGGTATCCCCCAAAAGGGAGGAAGGGCAGCGTCGGCGATGGAGCGGAGAGCAAACACACAGACTCAAAGGATCTGCTGAATGCTTGGACAACAAACACACAGACTCCAGAGATCTGCTGAATGCTGACACTTTATTGAAGCATGTACATACTTTTTATACTTTTTCTTAAAGGCTACATAATCAAAATTAATCAATGAACAATATCATAATATCTCTTTGTAAGTGACATATGTTTTAAGAAAAATAGAATTACAGTTTATTCCCAGAAAAGACAATTACAATATCCTTTCCTTTGAGCAAGAACGTTACAACCCACTGGTCCCATATAATCATCGCTTTTCATCACTTGCAATCATTACCAAAACTACATCCATGGTACAATAGACTTTCTATGACATTATTAAAACTTGATTCACACCTACATCTAACTATTCTTTATTCCTAAATAAACACTCTAAAAGTTAACTGCTTAAAACTTGACTTCTATTTCTATTGTAAAACAAAAGGTTGTACATTAACTCCTTCCAAGCAGCCAGGCCAAACTCTCAGGCACCAGACAAGATGAATGCCTACATAGGTTCGTTGTCCCCTTCTGGACCCCACTGCCATAAGCCATCTCATGAAAATCCATAATCGTAAGTATTATTAGTATGATTAAATATTTTACTATAACTTTGAATCCTATTCCCAAGTCTCCCAGAGCGATAATTATGAGGCAGCAAAGAATAAAATATAATTAGGCATAGCAAGCACACAGAGCTCCAGAAAATCAAGGTGGAACACCGGCATCTTCTCCCACGATGAGGCCTTGCCATCATTCTTTCACGATGAGGCCCTGGAAACACCGTGTTTCATTAAAAGATCTTTACCATACTTAGTCTTATGAGTGGGAGGTGCCCCCGCAGGAGCGAGCAGGACTGAAGCCATGTTGGGAACTAAAACCCCCTGGGCTGCAAGGGGCAGGGGATTTTTAAAATTACAGGTTTTTCCTTTCTCTCTTCACTTTCTTCTCATCCCCTGACTTTTTTATCTTGCTTGTTAAAGAGGAGAACAAGGCTGAGAAGCCAATCAGTAGTTGCACAGCTAACTAACAGTTCTTTCATTGACACTTGTAGAGTTTTGAGAAACTATTGAGGCCAAACGACTGGAAGCTGACCTGGGCACCAGCCAAGTCAACCAGAAAGAGCTGTGTGAAGTGAAACTATGCAAAAGACTGCAGGAAAGATGATTCTACACTGGAGCAAATCAAAATCCTGCAGGGTCCCAAGATAACAGTGAAGGTGAGAAGAGAAACCAGAAGAAGCCTTGGTGAGACCTCCTGACTCATAGGCTTGGACCCCTCATAGCTCAGGTACCCTTCTCTCCTGTTTTTCACCTCCCATGTTCCATTCCTCAAGCCATCGTTTAGGAACCCCTCAGTAAACCTAAATCTCTCAGATGGAATAACCTACCATCTCCTTCAGCTGAATACATCTGCTTTTCTAACACCAACCATTTGAGTTCTGAGGGGTTTTTTTTTTTCTCATCAAGGGGGTGGGCAGGTTTACCTGAGTTCGGTAACACTGAGGTCTGCCATCTCCATCACAACAGGGGAGGCTGCATCCAAATCTACAGGAGGGCAGCACATCTGTGGTCTGGACAAGACCTGCTATGAGCCCTACTGGGACTGGCTGACTCCCAACTACAGGGGAAGCCCAAGATGACAGGAATTTGGCCTGTTCTGTTTGATAGATTATGCTAAGTGCTTACAAAAGTGACTGTATATGGCAGGCACTTCATAAATGCTTGTTGAATGAATAAACCCGAACCAGCACTTCTTCAGACACCTGAATGGACCTGGGCCCCTCTTCCTGCCCCCAGGGACCTCTAGATGGAATCCCAAACCTCTTACAAATGCAATGCCCATGCTAACCAAACTCAAGGGCCAGTGAGAGCTGAGGCAGGGGCTGCCCCATGGGGGAGAGAGAAATAGTTAACATGAGCAACCTTCCAGTACTTTCTGCAGGGGCAGACACCAGGTAGGCACTTTCCATGGCTTATTCCATCTGGTTCCTGCAATGACCTTCTTTGTCTGGTCCTTTTGGCACCCACTTTTCAAAGGTGCAAACAGCTCAGGTGCACTGACATTCTTCAGCTATAGCTAGTTCGAGCCAGGTCACCTCTGTGCCATAGAGGAGCAGTACTCACCCTCCCAGCAGCAGGCCCAGCATCTGGTGGGCAGAGGTGAGGGCTCAGCAGGAACACAGGAAGGTGGAGGTGTGGGAGGGGTCACTGCCAAGGTGGCTGCACTTGGTGCTCCTGCAGCTTCTCCAGCATGTCTGCCTGGACCTTCCCCACACAGCAGGCCTCCCCTCTCTGGGGTGGGATAAGGTGGGGCCACACAGTCATGGCAGCTTTGATGCCCAACCTCCTCCATGGGAACAGAGTCAGTGACCCCATGTCATAGAGGGCATGTAGGCTCCAAGAGGTTGTTGTGAGGCATCTTCCCGTAAGAATGCACTTACATGTCACTCATGCAGAAAAGGACAGTTTATTCACTCCAGCTGGCCAGTGACCGTCTCTCAAGGAGCAACCAAGGGAGAATGGCCGCAGGCCTTGGTCTTGTGGGGTTTTTAAAGGCAAGAACCACATCCCGTTGGCACATGGGTTTGTCCAGGTGCACAAAGCAAGCTACGGAGCTAGGTTACAGAAGCCAAAAATGAGCCGTTAGAGCCACCAAGCATACCAATTTTCATTGTGTATGGTTTCTGTTCCCATGTAATAGTTCACTGTGCATGGCTCCTGTATTTATGCAATGGATTTTGTTTCTATGAGAAGATCAATGGTTTCTCATGCAGAAGGAGGGTAATCTGACAATGGGAATGGAGCAGTGCCTTCCCAAGATGGCATTGGTATTGCTCAGGATTCCCTGTTATTGAATTGAAAGCACTCACAGCCAGGGAGGTCATCCGGGATGGGGTGAGGCAGGTGGTGTGGTAAATTCCAGGAACTAGGCCATTGTATCAGGTCAGACAGCGGGTAAAATGGAGTTACTTAGGTTAAGCAAGCAATTCTATAGAAGAAGACAGCATACATTATGAGGATGTAGGGAGCTCTATTTTAAGGTCTTGACATGAGCTGACTTGTCACAGGGCTGAGATGTGGCCAGCTGTGAGCTGCAAGAGTAATAGAACCACACGTGTCACTTCACGTGATGTGCAGCTAGAGCCAGAACACTGGCACGAGTTGCAGTGAGGGAAATTAAGCTTTAATTACAAAGCCAAGTAATGGAGTCCAGGTGGCTAAAGCTCAGAAACATCCTGATCCTTGAGAACATGTACCTGCAGGGAGTTTTAAAAAAAGTGATGTACCTGCAGGGAGTTTTAAAAAAAGTGTTGGGGGTTGAAGAAGGGACTGCATGAGTCACCAGTTGACAGTTCCGAATGGCTGCATCTCTGAGCACAAAGAAACAGGGTCTCCATGAACAAAGACACAACTTTTAGTTTGCTTTATCACTTACCAGGCTCCTATCAGTCTGTGTTCTTGACAGTTCACCTCCTCTGCACATTCCGAGGGCTGGGAAAGTTCTGGATTTTGTCTTGTAAAGACATCTTGAGGATGTGTATCAAGATATGTCTCCTGCTCCTGAAGCTTAGTGACTCTGTTTTATGGTCCTCATCACTTAGGTTACATCCCATCCTGCCCAGCTGTCTTCTTTGTACTCCCTTACTCATTTGCTAGTTGTGAATCCTAACTCCTTAATTAGAGAGTCTGTTCCCAGATCCTAAGTCATGTCAGCTTGAGGGACCAAGGCCAAAGCTCACTTTCATTAAACTTTTGGGAGGGATTCAACCAAATGCGGTGTCCACTCAGTTTTAGAACCCGGGATAACCTGACCACAAGGCTGTGTTCAATAATGGTTCAGCAATGACAAAAATGAAAATGGTAATAATTAGAACAGTGATGATTTTAACAATGGCAATGACCATGTTGGTGATAACAACAGGAATAAAAGTAAACCCAAGGAGGTGGCAGAAGAGTACAGGCCTCCCCAAGTGAACGAGCAGGTGCTCATGTCGGGACCAGAGGTGCTCTGGGGCCAGAGCAGAAAGAGGTTAGGGTTGGTGTTGATGGTGAGGTTCGGGTTTGGGTTGAATTAGGGATAAGGGTTGGAGATAGGATTGGGGTGGGGTTAGGACTAGAGGTTATAGTTGGTTTTAGTGAGTAGGGGTTAGATAGGTTGGGGTTAGAGATTAATGTTACACTTAGGGTAGGGTTAAGTGCTAGGTTTAATGTTATTGGTTAAGGATAGGCTTGCTGTTGGGATTAGATTTAGAGGTTAAGGTTAAGGCTTATTATTAGAGTTCAAGGTTTAGATTTAGGTTACATTAAGGTTACGGTTAGGTTTCAGTTTAGGGGAAAGCATTGGGTTTAGGGGTTAGAGTTGGAATTGGAGGTAAGTGGTAGGGTTTAGGGATAGGTAATGTGTATCACATGTTAGGAGTTAAGGATTGTGGTAATAGGTTGTGTTTATGGTTTAGGGCTTAGGCTCAGTGGATAGAGTTGAGGATTATGGTGTGTTAGGGAAAGGGTTAGGGGTTAAATATTAGGTGTTAGAGGTTAGGGTTAAGAATTAATATAAGGGGCTAGTTAGCTTAGTTGGTTACAGCATTTTGCTGATAACACCCAAGGTCCAGAGTTTGATCCTTGTACTGGCCAGCTGACAAGAAAACAAAGAAAGAATTAGATGCAAGGCCAATTGGAAGTTGGCATCATTCCAACGTACAAAGACAGTGGCCAAAATGAGAAATTTATGGATGGAAAGAAAGCCCTTTAGGGCAGAATTGGTGACTATACAGATGTGGGCAGTGAGGATAAAGGAGATTCTGGAGATAAAATCTGGACATCTGTCTCCACTGAGTGATTAGATGCTGATCCTGCCCTCTGAAGAAGGGGATACTGACAAGTTCAGATTCAGGTAAAGAGCTTGATGGCCAGTTTAGTCACACTGAGATCCAGGTGACCTCAGAACACAGATTCCCATTCTAGAAAGAGCCAATTAGACAGACTCTGTTCTTGGACGCAAGGGCATGTTTAATTCATGGTGAGAGGCAGACAGGACTTCTGCACCCCACCATGCCTGATGTAATCGCTGTCCAGTGAAGTCCAGCCTGAGCACAGCCACACTGTAGGTGGAAACTCCACTGCCCAGCTGGCCACCATTGTCCTGCATGTCCAGGACCCAAGTCTTCTGGGCACCAGAACCTTCCAAGTGTACAAGGGCCTGGAAGTTGAAGTGACCAGTGTGGAGTGGTATAAGCAGGAGAGGAGAGATGCTTAGGGGGAAGCCCCTATTTATGTAAATGAAGATGGTCCTTTTCAGGGCACAGGGGATGACTGTGAGTCAAGGGCATTGGTTGCAGGGAAGCCAGAGAGAGTAGGTTCTGAAGGGTAGGGCCACCAATCCTCCCAGGAGGAAGTCCTGCCCAATGGAACCCTCCACCCCCATGCAAGATCTTGTTAGACCAGGATCTCATGAACTTCTCAGAACACAGACAGTTTGTAAAAAAAGAAAGAGGAGACATTTGTCTAGTGAGAAACTCAGCAGCAACCACTTTGTGGGAGGTAGGGAAGTGTGGCGATCTGGGTATACAAGACTTCTGCTTGAGAGAAGAGTGCCATCTCCAGGAGAGGGGTAACAACAAAAGTGTGCATCTCAGTCCAGGATATGGCTTGCCCAGCCTAAGGTGCCTGGCAGATATCTGAGTGAATGGGCGTAGTCATAATCTATCTAAATATTAGTAATGACACATATACCACCCTGACTACTGTATGGGCTAATTTCTTTCCTCTTCTTTCCCCAAAATAATTATTTTGCAATCTTAAACCCAGGAACTTCAAAAGGTGACAGCATATTGAGATAGGGTCTTAAAGAGGTGGTTAGGTTAAAATCAGTCTGGGCCCTAAAACAAGCTGACTGTTGTCCTTACAACAAGAGGGGATTAGGACATACATAGACACACCAGGGGTAATTGTGCACAGAGGATGACCACGTGAAGAGGAAGAGAGAAGGCAAACATCTGCCAGTTAAGGAGAGAGCCTTAGAGAAAACCAATCCTGCCAGCACCTTGATCTTCAACATCCAGCCTCCAGAACTGGGAGAAAATACATTTCCATTGTTTAAGCTGCCCAGTCTGTGGTGTTTTGTATGGCAGCCCAAGCAAACCCATACAAGTAGCCAATATGAAATCTAGAGTAATGTGATGGGCTGTCTCTGTTCATACCAACAGGAGACTTGTCTATACTCCATTTAGAGAGGAGGTGCTACCATTCATAGCTTCTGCTGAAGTTAGTGATGTCTCTATTATGAGTTAAATTGTGTTTGCCCTTCCCCCAAATTTATATGTTAAAGTCCTAAACCACACCACCACAGAATCTGATGTTATTTTGCAATAGTGCCATTGCAGTTGTAATTAGTTCATCCAGTATGACTGATGTCCTTATAAATAGGGGGAATTTGTGTACAGACCACACAGGGTGAACATTATGGGAAGATGGAGGCAAACATTAGGGTGATGATTCTACAACCCAAGGGATGTCATAGATTGTCAGCACACTGCCAGAAGCTAGAGGAGAGACATGAACCAGATTCTCTAGGATCAGAATGATCGAGGTGACCTCCTTTTGGAACTCCCATCTGAATCTTAATTACCAGCCTTGCCGATTTATAGAATTAAAACTTCTGTGTACAGATAAGCCTCAAAATATGAATCCTAAAGTGCATGAAGTGTTAATCTGAAACACACTGTTTCAGGTGCCCTAGCTGCAAAGGAAATGGTATCTAGTAAGAATATAGGGAGACCCAGGACAAAACAGGCTGTGTTATAGCCGAGTTTTAAAGGAGACACACTCAGAAAGATGTTTAAAAGATTTATTCCAGCCGGGGCCACAGCAGCCAATTCTAAAATGTAGAATTTAATAGGGTCATGTCAATAGATTGTAATAATAACCAGTTCTTTATCTGGGAGAGAGGGACAAACCTTTTCCAACTGTGTGGTACAATACATTGAAGATACACAAATTAGTGTATTGGATGAGACCAAACATTTTCTAATGGCTTGGAAGAGACCTACCATATTAATTTCTCGCTTGTTTAACCATTTAAAGGAAAATAGGTGCATGATTTTTTCATCCTCTAAAATGCATCTGCAAAAATAAACATGGGTTTTGTAATAGCAACACCTATATGACAATTAGAAAAGTAAAATTACTTATTAATATCATGCGGTCATTGGCCCACATTAGAATTTCCCCGTTATTCTCACAATGCCTCAGGTTGTCAAACCAGGATTTAATAAAGAATCAGAATTCTACCTCTGGGGCCGGCCCGGTGGCGCACTGGATAGTGCGCCGCTTGGGAAGCGCGGTGGCACTCCCGTCCGAGGGTTCGGATCCCACATACAGACCGGCTCCCGCTCACTGGCTGAGCGAGGCGCGGGAGCAACACCAAGGCTTGCAATCCCGTTGCCGGTCTCCGGTCCGGTACGGGGGCAACACTGAGGGTTGCGATCCGTTGCCGGACACGGAAAAAAGACAAAAGACAAAAAAAAAAAAAAAAAAAAAAAAATTTAACCTTAAAAAAAGGGGGAAAAGGCCCATCTTTTTTCCTTCCGGTCCGGTTCCCCTGGT